>NW_005871452.1:816429-829903 GCF_000147115.1 Myotis lucifugus | reverse complement strand
AACAGTGTGTACTTTCTTCCCTTTTTATTTTACTGTGATGTTGTTCCATCCCCTTGTGATTTCATTTCCTTAGGGAAAAGCTGCCTTGAGAAGAAGGTTGTGTCCTTCATCCTGCTGCTGTCTTCTCTGTGTTGTGGTGGGGAATGATTGCTAAATGCCAGATCCCCAGTCAGACATTTTTGCATGTCTGCCATTACTAAGTATTTTTTACTAAGCTGTTTGGGCCAGCAAATGCAGTGTTGATAGGTTTAATCAACTTTTGACAAAGACTTTAATCTCCTAATGCTGTAACATCTTTCTCTAATAGTAATGTCATAACCTTCACTGGACTGAGCCCCCTTTTGAGTTTGGTGAGTGGAAATGGGGTTTTGCAAGGCTGACAGGCCCTTGCAGAGGGAGTTGGCTACACAGAAACGTCTGAGTGTGGCCCCCACGTACCATGTCCTCAGAGTTGCCAGATCCCCCTCTGACTCTGGTAAGTGATGAAGCCCTGTGGCTTTGTGGGAAATCCGTTAGTCCACCAGTATCTGTTGAGCACAGAGTGTGGTGGGCTAGCATGGAGCTTGATTTTCCCTCCCTCAGGGCAGAAGCAGTGAATTATATCTTCAGCCGGTTAGGTGGGGCTGGCAGCAGGGCCAGGGGGCACATGTGCCAGCAGATGGTGACTGCCCTCTCTCCCTGAGCTCCAGCTGCCTGTTGGCCCAGCTCTGCCCAAGGCCAGCGTCTGCCCAAGGTGGTGCACACTTGCTCTGAGAACTGGGAGAGGGGACCTCACAATTCAGGGGCTCTTCACTTTGGTTGCAGATAGAGAGGCTGTGGTGCTGATGGTCTTTGATCAATAATCAATACCATTGGTGAGCCAAGGTGGCAATGATGGAAAAAAGGGGCCACCTGCTAACCTGGGAAGGCCTGTGTGGTGGCCTTGCAAACTCAGAGACCTAAGGTAACTACAAAGAATGGTCTGAAATTAAAATTTTTGAACTAAAAGGAGTTTATGGTGGGTAGTCATGTCCTAGGTCAGTATCTTCCCTGACAAAGGTCAGTCTTTATCTTAACTGAAGCCTATTGTCTTTTTGCATCTACGATCACATATCGTTGGAATGTCAAAGTAATTTTTCTTTCCGGACCCCTCAAAGCAGACACAAATCCTCTCATTGTTACTTAGTTAATTGTTGTCTGTTAACTACCCTGCACCCACCTAAGTAAGAGAAGTGTGTGTCTTATCATTTCGCTTTTTATCCAGCCCCAGAGGTTTCCCTACTCCGCTTTCTTCCGCCTCCCTAATCTATCACCAATGGATTTCATGTAACCCTCTTACGTCAGTCTTCTCTTTTGATTGCAATGTATAAAACAAGGTGCAAAAATGCCGTTCTCCGGAGCATTATCTCAGTCCGCTGTGGTTCCCGGCATTTGTTGACAGTTTGACTCAAGTAAACTCACAAAAATTCCTCACAGGTTTGAATGTTTCTTACATTAACACTGTGATTCTGGTCATTTGATTCCCCAGGATCCCAGGCTTTGGGGTCTCAGCTGGGACAGAGTTGGGTCCTGGGGCCTGACAGTGTCTGGTGTCTTTGCACCAGCGGCACCCATCTGAGGCCAGGCATGCAGTCGGTGCTGCTGGTAAGGGGCTAAAGGGGCTGCCAGCCACCTGGTAAGGTCGGGCAAAGCTCCTTCAGGCCTGCATAGGAAGATGTGTGTGCACAGAAAGACGTCATGAGCCTCCTGGCCCCTGGTCCCAGGAGCAGTTGAAGATCAGGCAAGGAGCTCAGCAGAAGGGTAAGATGGGCAGCTGGCAGAGCTCAGGAATTTCTGGACTGCCCTTACCAGGCGTAGGCTGGTGGCCCTTTAAGAGAGAAGTGGGACCTGCTGGTTGTGAGTGGGGCTGGGTCAGCCCATGAATGGGCTGAGAGCAACAAAGGAGCTGAGAATCCCAAATGCCAACTTCCTGTAAGGATTCCTGTCTTCCTTGTGGGAATGCTGAAGTCAGCGCTCCTGGCTTGGCCTATGACGTGCCTGCTGCTTCAGATGCCAGACCGCAGGCATGGCTCCCTGCCGGGGCCAGGAGGCCCTCCTCAGTCTCCTGCAGCACTCAGATCAGTCCGCCTCTGTGAGCAGAGACCAGTGCTCGTTGCAGAGATGCCCACACTGTTCTCTTGCTGGGCAGACAGTGAGGCCACTGCCCACATGGGTTCAGGGGCAGAACTCGCAGGTTGCTTTTCCAGCCGTGGCACACCTCCTAACTGGGCTTGACATGGCCTGTCTCACCTGTGGACCAGCTCCATTCAGCTGCCTCAGCACTGGGCTGGGCATGCCACACAGA
Source organism: Myotis lucifugus (assembly GCF_000147115.1). Classification (NCBI taxonomy): domain Eukaryota; kingdom Metazoa; phylum Chordata; class Mammalia; order Chiroptera; family Vespertilionidae; genus Myotis; species Myotis lucifugus. The sequence goes on along the minus strand of NW_005871452.1, from coordinate 827,580 downwards.
TGGCCCAGTTTACAGCCAGGCTCAGTGAAGGGGAGGCACCTGCCTGACTCAGCCAGGCACCGGGCCACAGGCACCATGGTGCTCATACCTGCTCTCCTGGCTGCTGGGTCCTAGGGTCTGTGAGGTGGGTGCCAGGTGAGGACAGAGTGCTGACCCCTGCGCGCCACATTGGCCCTCAGCCTGGTCTTGTGAAGAACATTTTACTCAGGTTGCACATGTTAATGATGCTTTCGACCACAGCCGTGGAGTGGAGCGTTGTTGCAGCGGAGCCCATGCCTGCGTGGTGGTTAAGTCTGTGGACTGAGGGAGCCCAGCTGGTGAAGCATCATTTTTGGGCATGTCTGAGGCTGGTTCTGGAAGAGACCAGCATTTGATTCAGTGGACGCGTCCCGATGTGGGTGGCATGATCCAGTCTGTTGGGTCCCAAATGGTACAAAAGGCAGAGTTCTGTCCCTTCTTGATCCAGGACATCCATCTCCTGCCCTTGGGCATTGGAGCTCATGTAAATGTATACACTGAGTGGCCAGATTATTATGACCACCTGACATTTGTAGGCAAATTAGCCGTACACTGCATCGTATGGGATATGGAAGCCGAAGGCCTGTTCGAACACCTTTGCTGTCTGCAGTTACCAAGATAAAACATCTCCAATTCGCACAGGAACACAAGGATTGGACAGTCGAGCATTGGAAAAAAGTCATGTGGTCCGATGAATCATGTTTCCAGTTGCATCATGCAGATGGCAGAGTGAGAATTTGGCGGAAACAGCATGAAAGCATGCACCCCACATGCATGAGTACAACCCTTCAAGCTGGTGGGGGCAGTGTTATAGTTTGGGGCATGTTTCTCTGGCATGATTTGGGCCCTTTAATTCGTGTGGAACAACGTCTGAATAGCACAACATACCTAAGTATCATTGCTGATCAACTTCATCCTATCATGTTGCTGGCATATCCCAATGGAGATGGCTTCTCCCAACAAGACAATGGGCTATGCTACAGTGCTCATATTGTGTAGGAGTGGTTTCAAGAACATGAGGGAGACTTTACCTTGCTTAGGTGGCCCCCACAATCACCAGATCTCAATCCAATTGAGCATTTGTGGGACGAAGTTAAAAGGCAGCTGGTTCCACAACCATCATATCTCACAGAACTGGACAGTGCTATTCATCAGGCATGGTGTCAGATTCCTCGCATCACCTTTCAACACCTCGTGGAGTCAATGCCAAGAAGAATCGCTGCAGTATTGAAGGCAAAAGGTGGCCCAACGAAGTACTGATGGAGTGGTCATAATAATCTGGCCACTCAGTGTATATATATGTATGTATGTGTGTGTGTGTGTATGTATGTGTGTGTATGTATGTATGTATGTATGTATGTGTATATATATATATACACACACACACACATATATATATACACACACACACACATATATATATATATTTATACACACACACATATATATATATCCCATGTTCAAAGGCTGTTAAATCACGTTGTTTGCCCATATCTTCAGAAAAAAATCACTTCTACTGTCGTGGTAAACAACCTGCTTCCCTATTTATAATGGTCTGGCCCTCTAGCAACTTCAGTGCAAAATTATAGCTAATTTGCCTACAAACGTCAGGTGGTCATAATAATATGGCCACTCAGTGTATATGTGTGTGTATATGTGTGTACCATGTGTGTGTGTGTGTATACACACACACACACACACACACACACACACACACACTAGAGGCCCGGTGCATGAAAATTCATGCACTGGAGGGGGGGTCTCTTGGCCTGGCCTGCCCCCTCTCACAGTCCGGGAGCCCTCAGGGGCGGGAGGCGACCCGGCGATCAGGGGAAGGCGATGCCCCATCACACCTCTGCTGCTGCCACTGCCGGCAGCGTAAGCCTTGGGCGGCCTTGGTTACCTGAGCCTCAGGCCAGCCCTGGGCAGCTGGGGTGCTGAGGGCAGGTCCGGCCACACTGCGTGCCTGCCACCCCCTCAGCGGGGCTGAAAGGACAGGGGGACTCACACGGGGCTGAGGGGACTGGGCGCCGCCATCTTGTGGCTATTGGCGCCGCCATCTTTGTGATGGTGTGACAGTCAATTTGCATATTCCCTCTTTATTAGATAGGATGTATACATGTATATATATGTATCTCCATGTCCTCTTGATTCTGTTTCTCTGGGGAACCATGACTATTACAGATTTTGGTAACAAGCATGTGGAGCTTCTTGAGGTCTCTTCCTGTTTCCCTTCCTGTTTGCACCCTCCCATTCTTGTCCCTGCCCTGGGCACCCCACCCAGAGGTTGGGTGAGGTCTAGGCCAGGACCACTCCAAAGGGACCTTCTCTCAGCAGGAGGCCTGTGCCCTGAGCTGGGCAGGTTAGGGAGAGGTGAATGGGGCCTTTTGCCTGGAAAGTCCACACATTCCCGTGGACATCAGGCTCTCAGTCCCCAGCGGATTGCTGGGTTACTGACCGTCCCTGTGTGGGAGCCCCAGGCCTTGTGCCCATGAACTCAAGGCAGGGGTCCCAGCATCACACTGGCCTGTGTCAGCTTACTCGTTTAGTTGTGTCCCAGCAAACTACCTGCAGAACCAGGCTTGGGCCCATGGCACAGCAGTGTGCGGATCCCAAGTCTAGGAGTGCTTTTCCTCAGGTGGTCATATTGTCATCTCTGCTTCCATATCTGCTTCTGTCTCTGGATCATGTTGACGGCGGTCAGACATGTTGGCTGTGGAGGTGTTGGTTCCTCTGGAGGCAGAAGGGGGATTGCCCATCCACTGGTGGGTTCCCGCCACAGAGGAGAGCAGAGGTTTGGTGTGTTGGAAGAATATCCTCATGAGAGCCCTATCCACATCAAGCCCCGCCCTCTTCTGTGGTCTCTGTGGCCAGCTCTGTGGTCTCTAGCTCAGCACAGCACAGCAGGAGCCCAGGGCCCTGTGCTCACTCCGCTCCTCTGTGTCCCGCTCTGTGGGCCCCTCAAGTGCTGGCCTCATGCTCTTGACACTGTGTCTAGGCTGCGTCACCCCGGCTCTCAGAGGCAGCTGCTTCTGCTCTGCCTCACTGCATCAGCGGCACCTTCCCCCAGACTTGGGGCTCACTCAGCCCGGACGTCTGGGCAGTGCCCCTTTGTGTGGATGAACTTGAAGGGAGGCCAGTTGTGACCTCACACCTGGGCTCACTGGGCTGTGTCGGGGCCTGCCCAGTCTGGGCAGCTTCAGAGCAGTGGCCAAGGGTGGGTCAGGAGCAGCAGTCAGCTGCCCACAGCCAGCGCATCCCCTGGGGACATCACAGAGACACTGCCACCACCTCCTTGAAGCCCAAACAAGTGTCCTGCAGTCAAGGAGGCATTGCCTTCTTCCCAAGTGTGCAGGCAGGGCGCGGTGGGGGCCCAGGCGGGACCCCCTTGGAGGCTGTCTGCCAGGCAGATGGTGGAGGTCATTGCTCTGAGCGCTTCCCAGGATGGGGAGGCAGGTTTTGAGATGGATTCAAGGTCACACAGGATGGTGCAAGGTGGGAGTAGGGTGCTTCGGTCAGGAGTTGTTCAGACAGGTCAACCGAGTGACCAGGGTCTCCACCTCTGTGACCCTCAGCCTCCTGGCCTGTGACTGGAGCAGTGAGCACAGGGATGGGGCTCCTAGGTTCCCATCCTGCAGGTTAGGGGTAGAATGCTTCAGAAACATCCCAGATGTTGTCTTAAACAGCTTTATTGAGGCATAATTGAAAAGCAGTAAATTGCATATATTGAAAGTATTCAGTTTGATCAGTTTTCATGTGCGGGTATACTCAGGAGATCAGTAACATAGTGGAGATGATGAAAGTATTCATCACTCATGTGTTTTCTGGACCCATTTGTAATCTCTCCCCTCCTCTCCAGGCGAGCTCGGTGTACACTTATTCACATTTTCTAGTTTTTATATAAATGAAACCATACTACATGTACTGTTTTCTTGGTCTGGCTTTCCACTAAGCATAATTTGAGATGAATCTGTGTTGTGCTTATTAATAGCTGCTCCCTTTGGATTGCTGAGTGCCTCAGAGGCATTGGGGGTGGGGTTCCAGACCACTCACAAAAAGTGAGTGTATAAAGTCAGTTGTCATCCTTCAGCTGGTGGAGGGGCCTGCCTTCAATTTGCAAAAACACACACGTCTGTGAGGCACAATAAAACGAAGTGCAATGAGATGAGGTGTGCCTGTGGTGGTCTTTTGTGTGGCTGCACCACAGTTTTTTAAAAGTCCATTTTCCTAGTGATGGACATTGGGTTGTTTTCGGTTTGTTTGTTTTGTTTTGGCTATTAGAAATATTTCTCTCTGAGTCTTTGTATGGATATGTGCTTTTATTTCTCTTGGGTTGCTATGCCATATGTCAGATACATTCTTAAATTTGAAGAATCTGCCAGCCCTGGCCGGGTGGCTCAGACAGGTGGGGCATTGTCCCATACACCAAAAGGTTGTGGGTTCGATTCCCAGTCAGGGCATATCCTTATACTAGAGGCCTGGTGCATGAAATTTGTGCAGGGGGGGAGGTGGGGGGAGGTGTCCAAGGGTCCCTCAGCCTGGCCTGCACCCTCTCCAATCCAGGACCCCTCAGGGGATGTCTGACTGCCTCTCGTAATCTGGGACCGCTGGTTCCTAACCGCTAGCCTGCCTGCCTGCCTGATCGCCCCTAACCCCTCTGCCTGCCTGATCGCCCCTAACCACCTCTGCCTGCCTCATCGCCCCTAACCACCTCTGTCTGCCTGCCTGATCACCCCTAACTGCTCCCCTACCGGCCTGATTGCCCCTAGCTGCTCCCCTACTGCCTCTGCCTCACCCCGCACCCGGGACCCAGAATTCCCTCCTCCGGCCGGTTGCAGGCACCTGGGACCTGGGCTTCCCACCCTCTGGCCGCCGCAGGCGCCCGGGACTCTGGGGCAGGCGGCTTATCCCTCTCCCTGGCCGCAGCCACAGTCGCAGCTGCTGGCTCCCAGGACCGCAGGGCGGGTGGCTTGTCTCTCTCCTGGGCCACAGGCTGGCTGGTCCCCATTCCTCTCTCACGAGCTCATTTGTGCCTGGCTGGTCCCCATTCCTCTCTTCCCAGTGTTGAGTGTCTGAGCAGTTCTGGCATGAGGGTGTGACGACCAGTTGCATATTAGCTCTTTATTATATAGGATAGGCTGTGCAGGTTCATTACCAAGTTCGGGAGGCAACTGATTGATGTTTTTCTTTCATGTGGATGTTTCTCTCTCTCCCTCCCCCCCCCCCTCTGAAAAACCAATGGGAACATATCCTTGGGTGAGGATTAAAAAGAGAAAAAAAATAGTCTGCCAAATTCTTTTCCCAGGTGCTGCACCCTTTTACATTCCCCAGCAGCAGCAGCAGCTTAGGAGAGTTCCCATGGCTCCCCCTTGTGTCTACACGTGGTAGGGCCAAGCATTTTAATTGTCAACATATGAGCAGATGTGTAGTAGGATCTCCTTGTAGTTGTCATTTTCTAGTGTTGAGCATCTTTTTATGTCATCCATTCCCATAGATATATCTTTGTCGGTGAAGTATCTGTTCAGTCTTTTTGCCCATTTTTTACTGTTTTTTTCCCCTCTTTCCTTTTTTTGGTGGTGGTGGTGGGGGGATGTTTTTCTTACTGAGTTTTGAGAGTCCTTATATTCTGGACACAAGTCCTTTATCAGATGTGTGATTTGCAAAGATTTTATTCTAGTCTATAACTTGTCTTCCAAACAGTATAAATTCTTAGTTTTGAAGTCCAAATTACCAATTTTTCCTTTTATGGGTCAGGTCCAAGGTCATATTTTCCCTTGTTTTCTCCTGGAAATCTTATGCTTTTAATGTTTAAGCCTGTGATTCATTTTATATTAATTTTCATATATGCTCTGAGGTATGGGTAGGTATCCTTTCCCATCAGTTTGCCTTGTGCCTCTGTCAAATCAGTTGGCTAAATGCATAAATATACACTTATTAAATCCAGATTCTCTATTTCTGGATTCTCTATTCTGATCAGATCAATTTTCTATCTTTATTCCAATGTCATACTATCTTAAATACTAAAGCTTTATAAATATTGAAATCAGGTAGTGTTAATTTCCATATGAATTTTAAAAGCAGGTGGTCTAATTCTACCAAAAAATAAAAAAAATGGTGGGGGATTGACTGGCACTGTGGTGAATTGAAAAATCAATTTGTGAAGAATCTACATCTTAACACCATTGAGTCTTCTGGCCCATGAATAAGGTATGATAAGGTATATTTTTCCATTTACTTAATTTCTCCCAGCAATATTTTGTGGTGTTTAGTGTGTTATTTCAATATACTAAGAATGAACAATCAGAAAGTGAAAACAATTTTAATGCTATTTTCTAGAGCATCAAAAATATTAAATGCTTATAGACCTGACAGAAGATATACAAGACCCACACACTAAAAGCCACAAAACACTGTTAGATCTAAACATAAGCATTTAACATTTTTGATGCTCTGGTAAATAGCATTAAATTTTTTTTCACTTTCTGATTATTCATTCCTACTATATTGAAATAAGTTTGATTTTTGCATATTTACCCTGTATCTTGCAAACTAGCTAAAGTCACTTATTTGGTCTAGTGTCTCCTTTGTAGATTCCTTTGGATTTTCTATGTATAGATTCTCATGTGACACGTGATTAAAACACATCACACAACAGTTTTACCTCTTCCTTTCTAATCTGGAAGCCTTTGGTTTTTCTTGCTTCATTGCATTGCAGGCAGGAATTCCAGTACAATGTTGAGCAGAAGTGGGAAGGCTCAATTTTTCACCATTAAATAATGTTAGCTGTAAGGTGTTTGGAAGATGCCCTTCACTGTATCAGGTTGAGCAAGCTCCTTTCTGTTTGCTGAAAGTATTTATCAGCAATGGATGTTGAATTTTGTGAAATGGTTTTCCTGCATCTTTCGAGATCATATAGCTTTTCCTTTTTGTCTAAATATACTGAATTACATTGCTTTTTTTTCCTAATCAACCCTACATTCTTTGGATAAGTCCCACTGTGTCATGATTCCTTATCCTTTTTATATGTTGGTGGGTTTTATTTGACAAACCTTTTTGAAGAATTGTTTGCATTTGTATTCTCTTTTTGTACTGTCTTTGGTTTACAGGGTAATGGTGGCATCATAAAATTAGTTGGGAAGTATTCTTTCCTTTTCAGTTTTCTGGAAGAGTTTGTGTACAATTGGATTTCATTCTTAAATGTTTGGTAGACTTGAGCAGTGAAGCCATCTGGGTCAAGCATGTTGTCTGTGGGTTTTTAACAATTACACATTTAATCGCTTTCACAGATACAGGACTATTCAGGTTTTCTGTTTCTTCTTGAGTGGACTTTGGTAGTTTGTCTTTCAAGGAATTTGTTCATTTTATCTAAGTTATCAGATTTATTGGCATAAAGCTGTTTGTGATATTTCCTTATTATTCTTTTTAATATCCGTACTGCTATTGCTTTTCATTCCTGATATTGGTAATTTGTGCTCCTCCTCCCATTAGTGTGGCTGGAGGTTTATTTATTTTATATATTTTTTTATTTTTTAAATAAATTTTATTGATTTCAGAGAGCAAGGTGGGGGGAGTGAGAGATAGAAACATCAATGATGAGAGAGAATCATTGATGAGTTGCCTCCTGCATACCCCACACTGGGGATTGAGCCCTCAACCCAGGCATATGCCCTTGACCAAATCAAACCTGGGACCCTTCAGTCTGCAGGCTGAAGCTCTATTCACTGAGCCAAACCAGCTAGGGCTGGCTAAAGGTTTATTGATTTGATCTTTTCAAAGAACTTGCTTTTGATTTAATTGATTTTTCTCTGTATTTTTTCTTCCATTGATTACTCTGATCAGTTTTTACTGGGTTTCATTTGCTCTTATTCTAGTTTATTTGTTTTTACTTTTTATTGCAAAAAAGCTTATAGAGTACAAATCATAAATGTGAACTTTCAGTAGCTGAACACACACACATAGCGCCCAGTTCAAGAATCAGACCGTCTCCAGCCCTAGGAGTGCCCTCAAGAGCCCTCTCAGGAACTGACCCTCCCTCCATGCAGGGGCACACTGCCCTGACTTGTGCTAGCATAGAGAGGTTCGTTTTACTTGTTCTTGAAGCTGTATCTATAGACAGAATCACACAGTGCATGCTTTTCCATGTCTGGCTTCTTCCATTCAACATCATGTGAGACTGGAGGCCTGGTGCGTGAAAAACATGCACTCAGGGAGGTGGTCCCTCAGCCTGGCCTGTGCCCTCTCGCAGTCCTGGAGCCCTCGGGGGATGTCCAACTGATGGCTTAGGCCTGCTCCCCGCAGCAGTTGGACATCCTTAGTGCTGCCACGGAGGCGGGAGAGGCTCCCTGCATCGCTCTGCGCTCGCCAGCTGTGAGCCCGGCTTCTGGCTGAGCAGCGCTCCCCCTGTGGGAGCGCACTGACCACTAGGGGGCAGCTCCTGCATTGAGTGTCTGCCCCCTGGTGGTCAGTGTGCGTCATAGCGACCAGTTGTTCCGTCATTTGGTCAATTTGCATATTAGCCTTTTATTATATAGGATGCTTCTTTGTTGTCTGTATAACAGTAATTTACTCATTTCTGTGTAGTATTCTGTCATATAATTATATCACAATTTTTCTTTTGTTGACAGACACTTGGGAAGTTGTGGTTTGAGGTTTCTGTAGATAATGCTCCTATAAATGCGTTCTCTCATGCATACGTACCAGCGTCCTGGAGCACAGGAGAGTCCTTAGCGTTAGTAGACAGTTTCCCTGCGTGGTTGTTTCAGTTACACTTCCACCACCAGAAGATGAGATTTCATGAGGGTTTTTGGCAGGCATTGTCCATGATGCTATTCAGTGTTTGTTGAGTGACTGAGTGAAAAGAGAGAGAGTTCTGACTGGGGCTGGCTGAACTCTCATAAGACACCATCTGGGCCCAAAGACCAGCCAAAACAGGGAAGAGCCCCTTTCCTGGGAGCTCACAGCCGTAGCGTGCCTCAGCGAGGCTTGGGGTTTCTGTTGGGGACAAGTGAGCTTGTGGTGTCTGGGACCAAGAGGTGAGGAACATGGCAGCCCAGCAGGCAGGACTTGAGCCTTAATCCCTTGGTCTGCAGGAGGCCCACGAACCATTTGGGCAAAGGCCTGGAGGAGTGTTGTCTGGAGAAAATCAAGTGCAGTGAGTTGGGGTGAACACCAGGCTCTTACCAGCTGTGAACAGGGCCCAGGCTCCCGGCCTGGTAAGCCTCGGTCTTCTCATCTGTTGAAAGGGCTCAACCCCATAGGGCTGTTAGCTGTGCCTTGAGCTTTGCACATAGTCCCTGGTCTAGTGTTTAAGATGGAAGCTGAGGTTGTTGATTGGATTGTTCTTTTGTTCTGATACAGTCAGTTAGTGCTATAAAGACCCTTCTGAGTACTTGGCTTTAGTGGCATCCCACAGGTTCCCATACGCACTTCATTTTTATTCAGTTACATATACTTTCTAGTTTCCCTTTTTATTTCTTCTTTGACCCGTGAGTTACTTAGAAGTCTATTATTTAATTGCCAAATATTTTGGAATTTTCTAGCTATCTTTCAGTATTGATTTCTCATTTAATTCCCTTTGGTCAGAGTGCATACTTTTTATGGCTTGAATTCTCTTAAGTTTGAGACATGTCTAATGGCTCAGAATTTGGTCTATTTGAGTAAATGTACCATGTGCCCCTGAAAAGAATGTATGTGCTGCTGCTATTGACAAGTTAGTTAGTGACTGTGTATTTTTTCTTGCAGTTTTATCAGGTTTTGCTCATGTATTTTGAAGCTCTGTTAGTAGGTATACAAACATTTAGAATTGTTATGTTCTCTTTGTGAATTAACCTCTTATTATGAAATGACCCTCTATCTCTGGTAGTATTTTTTTTCTGTGAAATCTTTATTTGATATTAATAGAGCCTTTCTTCCTTCCTTCCTTCCTTCCTTCCTTCCTTCCTTCCTTCCTTCCTTTTTTGTAATAGAAATTTAATTCCTAGTCCAGTGTTAATGCTTAACATTGCTTAGGGTTGAAGGAAAGAGAAGGCTTTAGGTCATCTGATATTGGTTGAGGACAATTTATGTACCAATTAAACACTTCATCTTCTTTTTTGGGGGGGGGGGGTCACATTATTTTTATGTGCTAAAGGGAAATGTTATCGGTCTTCCACAAAGACATTGTTACCAAGCACTTTAATCCGAGCCAGTGACCCTTACGTAAGGAAAGCTGAGCAATCATCTAGAGCAGGGGTTCTCACACACATTAGAGTTTGACAATCCCTATTGTAGTCCATCTCCATTCTTGTTGATGAGGAACAGCAGTCCAGAGACGATAAGTAATCTGCCAGTCACCAAGCTCGTTGGCAATAGGCAATAGTACCAGCCTGGAACTAGTGCCCCTGATGACCGACGTGGGGCTCAGAGCACCCTACCTTTCTTTTTTTCAAAAATATTTTTATTGATTTTGAGAGAGAGAGAGAGAGAGAGATATCGATGTGAGAGCAAAACATTGATCAGCTGCCTCCTGCATGCCCCCTACTGGGGATCAAGCCACAACCCAAACATGTGCCCTGACCGTGAATTTGTGAATCAAATTCGTACCCTTTAGATCAGTGGTTCTCAACCTTCCTAATGCCGCGACCCTTTAATACAGTTCCTCATGTTGTGGTGACCCCCAATTTCATTGTTACAAATTGAACATAATTAAAGCATAGTGATTAATCACAAAAACAATATGTAATTATATATGTGTTTTCCGATGGTCTTAGGTGACCCCTGTGAAAGGGTCGTTTGACCCCCAAAGGGGTCGCGACCCACAGGTTGAGAACCACTGCTTTAGATGCACTGAATGACGCCCAACCAACTAAGCTACACTGGCCAGGGCTAGCTTTCTTTTGATGAGTGTTAACATGGTTTTCTTTTTTATCCTTTACATTTTTAAAACAGCTGTATTTTAACAGCTTTACTTATTTCTATAATCCACATAATACAATTCAGTGGCTTTTGGTACATTCACAGAGCTTTGTAGCCATCCCCACAACCCATGTTAGATACCCTGCACCCCTTAGCTTTCACCTGTTCCAACCTCCCAACTCCATCCCCGCCCAGGGCAGCTGCTGGTCACATTTCTGTGTATAGGTTTGCCTGTGTGGA
>NW_005871452.1:809513-815038 GCF_000147115.1 Myotis lucifugus | reverse complement strand
GGGTTACTGACAAGCAAGAAAAAAATGAGAGTCAGGATCAGAAAGACGTAACATTAAAAATAAATATAAAGAGAGATCATTGAGGAAGAAATGATAAAGTAACAAACTGGGTAAATATAGAAAGGAGGAGGGGAGAGGGAGAATTTCTGTGCTGGAGACACCCTTCTGGGGCAAGACTTGCTTCAGTAGGGCTTTGGTGCTCACTGAGTCTGCCCCCTGAGTGTGTCCCTTATGGATCTGAGGAGTTGTAATCTGGATGGTCCCACTCTGACCACTGGGTACATTGTCTCTTGGATCTCTAAGGATGTGCTAATTTAGCCTTTGCCTGAGACTACCCAGCAGGAGCTACGAAGAGATCTGCAGATTCCCCCTTCCTTGTTTGGGGTTTGGAGTTGCCCAAATGAGGCCCAGCTGTGAAGCAATGCAAGCTTCTGTGGGGCCTTGGGCCTTCTCTTGGAAGTTCTGGGTCTGTCTGACCCAGCTGCAGTTTGTTAGGTAATTTTCAGATTGCAAAGGGCCAGGGCATTCATATGCAAAAGCCTCTGCCCCAGCTTGGGTGGGGCGGGGTCTCATGGAATAAACAGGGCGGAGCAAGCAGCTATGGCTGATCCTCAGCCCTGCCCTAAGGGGCCCCGAGTCTCAGTGTCCCAGTAATTGCTGCAAGCACCTTTGAGAGAAAGTCGCCCTCGAATTCCGAGTTCTGCTCGCTGCCAGACCGTCCAGTCTCTCCCCGCACGAGTCTGGGTCCCCAGAGACTTCCCGGAACCAGAGTTCAGAGCAGTCGGGGGCTTGTGACTCACTCCCGACTCAAAAAGACAGCTGCGTCCTCAGTCGCCAGCCCTTGCCGCATGCGCCTATGTACCTCTGCACTTCCGCAGCTCCTCTGAGTCTCAGTGTGCTTTTCTCTTTCCTTCTAGTTGTAGAATTTCCACTCAGCCAGCCTTCCTGTAGTTCTGGATGATGTCCGTTTTGTCTTTTAGTTGTATTTTTGAATTTGTTGTGGGAGGCAGCAATTTCCAGTGTTTACCTATGCCGCCATCTTGGTTTCTCTCTGGATAGACTGCATTTATCCATTCATCAGTTGGTGGGCATTTGGGTTGTTTCCACTTTGGGGCTATGATAAACATTTTTGTACAGTAGGTGTTTGTGTGATCGTATATTATTTCTCTTGGAGCTCTGCCTAGGAATGGAATTGAGGGTCACATGGTAACTGTGTGTTTAACATGGTGAGGAACTGTCGTGCTGTTTTCCACAGCAGCAGCACCAGTGTACAAGGACCAAGTTTTCCAGATCTTCACCAGCACTTTCCATTTTTACAAACTATAGCCATTCTAGTGAGTGTGAAATGCTGTCTCATTTTGGTTTTGACTTGCATTTTCCTAATGTCTACTGATGTTGAGCGTCTTTTCATGTGCTTTTTGGCCATTTGTTCATCTTTTTTTAGAAATGTCTATTCAAGTTCTTGTCCATTTTTTAATTGGGTTATCTTTTTATTGTTGAGTAATAGTTCTTTACAGGTTCTAAATACTAGACTCTTATAAAAATATGATTTACAATCTTTTTTAAAATATATTTTTACTAGAGGCCCGGTGCACAAAAATTTGTGCACTTGGGGGGGGGCGTCCCTCAGCCCGGACTGTGCCCTCTCTCAGTCTGGGACCCCTCAGAGGATGACCACCTGCTGGCTTAGGCCCACTCCCCGGGTGATTGGGCCTAAGCTGGCAATCAGACATCCCTCTGGCAGCCCGGGAGCCCTTGGGGGATGTTCACTTGCCAGCGGGGAGCAGGCCTAAGCTGCAGTCGGACATCCTTAGCGCTGCTGAGGAGGCAGGAGAGGCTCCCACCACCACCGCTGTACTGGCAGCCATCAGCCAGGCTTGTGGCTGAGCAGAGCTCCCCCTGTGGGAACGCACTGACCACCAGGGGGCAGCTCCTGCATTGAGTGTCTGCCCCCCTGGTGGTCAGTGTGTGTCATAGTGACCAGTCATTCCCAGTCGTTCTACTGTTAGGGACAGTTTGCATATTACCCTTTCATTATATAGGATAGAGGCCTGGTGCATGGGTGGGGGTCACGCTGGAGTGCCTGGCCACCCTGGGTGAGGGGCTGATGGCTGTTTGCAGCTGGTCACACCCCCTTCAGGGTGGGGTCCCCATTGGGGTGCCTGGCCAGCCTGGGTGAGGGTCTGATGGCTGTTTTCAGGCTGGTCAAGCCCCACCCCCCACCCCCAGTGGGGACCCTCACCCCATGGAGGTTTGGCCAGTCTGGGTGAGGGGCTGAGGGCCGTTTTCAGGCTGGCCAAGCCCTCCCCCTCCCCCCAACTCCGGCGACGGAAGCTCCCAGCCTCTCCTTTTTTCTTTTCTTTTCTTTTTTTTTTTTTTTTTTATTCTGGGATTTATTTACCTTCTATAATTGAAACTTTGTAGCCTTGAGAGGAGCTCAGAGCCACCCAGGGCAGGCAGGAGGGAAGCTTGGCTTCCTCTATTGCCAGGGGCAACCAAGCCTCCTGCTTGCTCCAGCTCCGTGGCTGCTGGCCGCCATCTTGGTTGGGTTAATTTGCATATAGTTGCTCTGATTGGCTGGTGGGCATGGCTTAAGGCGTAGCAAAGGTACGGTCATTTTGCATGTTTTTTTTTTTTTTTTGAAAGATCTCACATTTATTACTGAATCAACCTTCTATTCCAGGAGGAAAAAATCAACAGAGCAAAATCACAAGTTCATTAATCTTCCAATTAAAATGCCCCAACTGTCCAGACAGTAGCATCTTTTCAATCATTTAAGGGTGTAGGCAACCTGGATACAGCATAAATGTGAGTCATCTCGCATGTGTGATTTCTCATAGGCCCAGTTTGGTTCTTCTCCAATGTCTCCTCTTCGAGTTGTACCTGATTTTATTACCAGTTTTCATCCGAATCCATTGGGGAATGGGCCGATTCTGCTTTTGTTTCTTGGCCAGGAACCTCTTGATCCTGAAAGTCTTGTGGGAAGACATGGTGAGGGAGAGGCAAACGCGCGCACCTCGATGGCGGAGAAAGAGATTGGCTTCAGAGAGGAAGGGAGAAGGAGACAGAGATAGAAGCATCAATGATGAGAGAGAATCATTGATCGGCTGCCTCCTGCATGTCCCCTACTGGGGTTCGAGCCCACAACCTGGCCATGTACCCTTGACTGGAATCGAACCTGGGACCCTTCAGTCTGCAGGCTGACTCTCTATCCACTGAGCCAAACCAGCTAGGGCTGGCCAGTCACTTTCTACGTTTTAATTTGTTATATTAGAAATACTCCTGCCTAGTAGCATCTTATACATACCTTTGCACGGTTTCCCAGGCGTCTTCTTGGACTAAATTCCTGGACTTAGTATTATATTTGTCTGGTCATATTGGCATGTTAGCCTAGACCTAGATTATAGTAAACGAGTGGAAATCTTTCTGTTTCTCTCAAATAAAGGCATTAATTTCCTTGCTATTCAGGAGCCCTGTAAAGAGACAGGTCTCCCCCTCTCCTGAGGTTGGCATAGGGCAGCCTGTGGAAAGCGGGCACGGGGAGGGCACACAGCATTGGCCTGTGGGGGTTCCATTTTGGCTGCTGGGATGTACAGGGTGGGAGGAAAAGAGAAGTAGAGGTACTTCCTGGGGCCTGCCCCTTGCCTGGAGGACAAGGCACGATGGGAGGCGCCCGCCGGCACAGGACTCTGGCCTAGTTACTCTCACCCATGGGCTCTTCCCTGAGTCCCCCCATGACCCTTTGCCTCCCACAGCCCAAAGACCTCCCTGGGTCTGGAGTGGCGGCATCCTTTCCCCTGTCAGACAATTTCAGCTCTGTGCCCAGGTCCTGGGCAGGCGAGTGGAGTCTCAAATTAGGCACACGTGGTGGCCTGTTGGCTGCTTTTGAGTGTCCTGGTTCATGCTCTGATCTCCTCATGCAGGCTGGGCCCCCTTGGGCATAGGTGTCTACCCAGGATGAGTGGACAGATCTACAGTCAGTCCCCCCACTCCCTACCCTCCACCCCGTGTCTGGCTCCATGTGCACTTGCAGGAGTGCTGGCCTGGCCTATTCTCGGTGTCTCTTCTCCCGCAGGCATTTGGACAGGTGCACACGAACCACAGGAAGGTGGCCGCGGATGGTGAGAGCCGGGAGGAGAGTCTGATCCAGGAGTCGGCCTCCAAGGAGCAGTACTATGAGCGGAAGGTGCTGGAGCTGCAGACGGAGCTGAAGCAGCTGCGCAACGTGCTCACCAATGCTCAGTCGGAGGGCGAGCGCCTGGCCTCGGTGGCACAGGAGCTGAAGGAGGTACCTCGGGCTGGGCACGGGCAGGCTGCTCCCTGGTGAGGAGGCAGCCCCGGAGTGCGCCGGGGTGGGGGTGCGGCCACAGGCCCAGTTGTCCCATCAGCTCAGCCCCAGCCTCATGTGGTTCAGCCAGTAAGTGTCCTGGCTCTGCTTGAGCTGTGCATCCTGGTCTCAGGACAGCTCATTCCTCAGATGAAAGTGGGACTAGAGCGTCCCTGCCATCTTGTGACGAAGAAGTCAGAAGGGGTCACTGCAGATGGCACCCAGGACCAAGCTCGACCCTGATAGGACCTGGCCGTGAGAGGCGTGGCTGAGTGGAAAGCGGAGGGCAAGTGGCCAGTGGCCTCCGAGGCAAGTGGCAAGGTGGGCCACTGACTTCTAAACAGAGCTGGACAGGGACGCGGGTCAGCTGGGAGTCTGAGCTGCAGCCCTACCTGTGGCCGTGGGCCTCCTCAGAGCCCCAGGTGCTCAGGAAGAGCAAAGGGCTTGTCTGGGCCGCCGAGAGGCCCAGACTGTTTCCTGGGAGGGTAGTGACAGGCAGGCATACAGCTCTTAGACATGAGGGTCGCACAGGATTCAGAGGGAACACTGGCAAAGTTTGGGACAGAACCCAGGGCCAGCCTCAATGACCTCTGACCCAAATGAACCAGCCCTTCCCCCTCTGGTTCATGTGCGTCCGAGGGCTTTGCGGCCTGTGAGCCTAGGAGCTTGGCTGAGATCTGGAGGTGGGCAGCCCTGGCGGCCTGGAACTGGAGTGTGTGACCCCATTTCCTCCCACAGGATGGCCCTGGTCCAGGTGGGGGGAGGGGCTGTTAGGGTGGGAAATGGACCTCTTCAGGCCCGAGTTCATTCTGCCTCCTCCCTCTTCCAGAGGCGCCTCTCCTGGGCTGTGAGGAGAGTGCTGGGACCTGCTGACTCCTGGCTTTGGGTGCCAGGAAGGGAGCTCAGCCAGTCCCACAGGTCTGGTGGGGCCGGGATCCCTGCTCTTCCTGTCAGTGCTTCAGGAGAAAGCCTGCCGATCCCCACACACCCTCAGCCGCCTCTTTCTCCCGAGGCACATCCTTATCCCCGAAGTCTCTGTGGGGCAGGCCACGTGGAGCCGTCTGGTTCCTGGTGGGGAGGAAGCTCCCTCCTGCCACCAGCTTGGACCAAGTCCTGGTCAGTCCCTTCCATTGCTAGCTCCATTCGTATCCTGCTCCCAGGCCTCCCCGGCTCCCAGCCCTCCCCTGCTCCCAGGCCT
>NW_005871452.1:807163-808968 GCF_000147115.1 Myotis lucifugus | reverse complement strand
ATCTGACACCAACTTAACAGGGTCACAAGACCGAAATCTGTGGTCATTTCTCATGATTGTCATAAGAAATTAACAACGGGGCTTATGACAACAGAAGTTTATTCTCTCAGTCCAGGAGGTCAGAAGCCCCAAGTCGAGGTGTCAGCAGGGTTGGCTTGGAGGCTCTGTGGGCGTCCATCCGCGCCTCTGCCAGCTCCTTGGCCGTCCTGGTGGTGTGGACGTGGCTGTCCATGGCCTCCCACTGGGTGTCTGCACCTTCAACTCTCCCTCGTGAGGACACTGGTCATGGGATGGGGCCTACCCTAATCCCCACGGCCTCCTCCTGTTCACTTGATTATTTCTGCGATTTCACAGGTTCTAGGGATTAGCTTTTCAGCATATTTTGAACACATTGAAACCCTCTGGTCTTCAAAATTCATATCCTTCCCACATACAAAATTCATTCACCCCATCCTAACCTAAAGTGTTAACCTGTTCCAGCTTCAACTCTAAGTCCCAGATCGAAGCTAATCCCTCCGAGTCAGGGGTGGAGAGACTCGACGGTCCATCCTGGGGTAAAAACTCCCAGTGCACACTGCCTCCTTCCAGAAATCAGGGAGGGGCAGAGACACACTCATTCCAAGAGGGAAGGCGTGGAAGGAATAAGCGCCCGGGTCCCAGCAAGTCCTGTCCTTGTGGAGGAAGGCGCACTGGGCGTCAAGGCCCAAGAACAGGCCTGGGCTCCGGCTCTGCGGCTCCGGGCCAGCCGTGGGCGGGGCCACACCCTTGTGCTCTCTCCAAAACACTCTAATAACTTTTGCAGTAAGGACAGGCTGGTAATTTCCTAAATCTTAAGATTCTGGGTGAGTTTTGCTTACCAGTTCTTAATTCCTCTCTCCTTTTACCGGGAGAAACCAGCTGCACCTCCAACAGGCACTGTCTAGACTTCCTTGGCCAAGTGTCACGTTCCTTGCTTACTAGCTCTCCACGCAGCACGCGGCTCAGCCAGGCTCGCTGCTTCTCCAGGGGCCTCCCCGCCCCCGGGGCCCCTTTGACCCCATCACACCCCTCTCTACATGCACTTCCTGAGACCAGGAGCTTTCTCCGAGCCTCCCCAGAATCCCACACGATGGTAGTTCTGCCAAGCCTCGGGCAGTCTGGCCTTTTCCTGTCACGCTGAGAACGCCCAGCCTCGGATCCCGGCTCCGTGGCCACGTGCACGTCCAGGTGTTTGTTACAGCAGCACTCTGTCCTGGTAGCAAGCCTGTATTCGCTTTCTTGGACAAGTTGGCACAAAACACTAGCTTAAAGGCAGAAGCTTATGCTCTTCAATTTCCTGTCTGAAATGAAGGTGCCAGCAGGGCTTTCCCCCTGCGGGGCCTCCTGCCTGGTGGTGACCGCCTCGGCATGCCTGTCCTGTGGCCGCGCTGTTCCCATCTCTGCCTCAGTGGTCACCTCTCCTGTGCGGACCCCATGGCTCAGGGCTGGGACTCGGGCTGTGGGACTCCCGCACAGGCGGCACCCTGGCCGTGCTGCGGGCATAGCTTCTGTGGCAGCACAACACCCCCCACCCCACCCCTCCCCCACCCCTGGCCTTCTTTGGGGGTCGCCTGGGGGCGCTTCAGCTGCAGTGAGTCCCCAGCACAGCTGGTGCTCAGCAGTGAAGGGAGGGGCGAGTCCCTTGCTGGCCAAGCCCCAGCACAGTGCCTGTGGAGACGGGCAGGTGCCACACATTGTCCAGGCCCATGGAGACTGAAAGCAGGCGTTGGTTGCTAATTGCCGTGTGGTTCCTTTTAGGGGCCGATGAAATGCCCTGGCACTGGGTA
>NW_005871452.1:790644-805161 GCF_000147115.1 Myotis lucifugus | reverse complement strand
CCATTTAACCCTTTGAGTGCCAACCAATATCCTAGGAACTATGCTAAAATTGCCAAGGCATTTTTGCTGATTTTACAGCAGTTTAGGAAAAAAATTATGAATCGCAAGTAAATGAAGTTACATATTCAATATCTTCCACAAAATCGTCATCTTCACAGCAAGAATTGACATATTTAGCAATATCATCATCACTAATAAAAGCGGACTTAGAACTGGACACTGCAGGAGGAGCGCGATAGCGCTCCCGGCACTTTTGGCGAAAGACAGGAGCGTGATTGCGCTCCCTGGCACTCTAGGGGTTAAAGTGTACAAGTCAGTGGGCTTTAGTATATTCACAGATTATGCACCATCTCAAATCAGCTTTAAAACATTTCATCATTCCAGAAAGAAGCCCCATTAGCAGACACTGCCCATCCCCCCAAACCGATCTCCCCCTGCCCCCTACAGCCATTCACCTACTTTCCATCTCTGGTTTTGCCTCTTCTGGACATTTCATTTATGCGGAATCATACAATACATGACCTCTTGTGTCTGGATTCTTTCCCTCGTGATAATGTTTTCATTCGGGTTGCGGCATTGTGTCAATTGTATGAATGTTTTAAAATGTTTTTATTGGTTTTAGAGAGAGATTGATCTGTTGGCTCCTGCACGCATCCAGACTGGGGATTGAACCCGAGTCTGGGCCTGTGCCCTGACCTGGAATCAAACTGCACAGGACGACACTTACCCAACTGAGCCACACTGGCCCGGGCCCACATATGCTTCTCTGTTCTTCAGTCTGTGCTTTCATTTCTCTGGGGTGCAGCCAAGGAGCAGCATTGCCAGGGCAGGTGGAATTGCTGAGCTGTTCCCACAGGCTACACCACTGTAACCCATTTTACAGATGAAGAAATCAAGGGTCAGAGCCCTTCGCTGTTCACCCCTCACCCTGCCCAGGGCCCCTGCTCCCCTGCAGGCAGCCACACTTGGCCTGACTGCGCCAAGCTCCCCAAACCCCAGGGGTGGCAGGGCCAGCTGGGCAGGCTGCTCACACCCGCCTTCCTCCCGGCAGATCAATCAGAACGTGGAGCTTCAGCGGGGTCGCCTCCGGGATGACATCAAGGAGTACAAGTTCCGGGAGGCCCGCCTGCTGCAGGACTACTCGGAGCTGGAGGAGGAGAACATCAGCCTGCAGAAGCAGGTGTCTGTGCTCAGGCAGAACCAGGCAAGTGGCTGGCCGGGGTTAGCTCTGGGCCGTGGCCCTCACACCCCCTCATTCTGCCATTTTGCGTTGTCAGAAGGCCACACACTAATGCTGACCAGGAGTGTGGTGCAGGGTCTGGCCCCCCCACAACCGTAAGAACAGGGCCTCTGGCTTCAGTGTTGGCTGACCCTGGCCTGGCCGAGGCCTCCTGGCCAGCAGAAATGGGAGATGCAGGAGCGATGAAGAGGTGACACCAAAAATCTTAAGAGGCTGGGTATCCAGCTTAGTCCCCTCCAAGGTGCTGGCGGGAAGCCCACGATGTCCCCTTACCCTGTGGTGCCTGGGAGGTGTCGGCCTGCGCATCCCTCCTGCTGTCTCAGGTGCCAGCCCCCTGTTATCCTTTGTGGTCCCGGCCTTGAGGGACCCTCTGGGTGAAGCCAGGGTCTACCTTGAGGAGCAGTGGGGATGCTCAAGCCATCATCTGTCCTCAGTAACTCAGCAACGGGTGAGACGAGGAGGCTCATCTTCCCCTGTGACCGGCCAACCAGGTGGTCCTGGCCCGAGGGTCTCGGTGCTCTCCCTGGCACCTGCTTCTCTCAGCCAGCGCCACAGCTCCACAGTGGGCACTGAGGGGCCTCCTCCCCCAGTGGGAATTCTGCAGAGGGAAGTGTGGGCCACGTGCTTAGCCCAACAACAGAACCTCCGTGTTTGCAAAAGCCAGCAGAGAGCACACTTCTCCCCAAGAACGCAGCACAGAGCTCCGCCTCTGGCCGCACAAGGGCCCCGAGGAGAGGGAGACCTCGCCTCCAGCCTGAGCAGCATGTGGTGGAGCCCAGCTCCATCCTAGGCATGTCCTCTGGGCTTCGGCCATCCGAGATGCGCTCACTGCTGCCTCTCAGTGGGTTCCTTACATTTTTCTTTTCTTTTTTTATTGTCTAAGGTTTTACATGTCTCCCTTTTCCCCAATTGACACCTCCCCCTCACCCCCCGAGCCATTCCCACCCCAGGCAAGCCCCCACCGCCCCAGTGTCTGTGTCCATTGGTTATGCTTATATGCATGCATACTAGTCCTTTGGTTGCTCTCCAACCCTTCCCCCCCCCCCACACACACACACCATTTGTCTCTAGATGGATCTATCCATATTCATCAAATTATGTTGATCATTATATCCCACATATGAGTGAGATCATGTGATATTTATCTTTCTCCGACTGGCTTATTTCGCTTAGCATAATGTTATTGCAGAATAAATAGCAGTGTTTTGTTAAATTGCGCCTAGGCCCTGATCTCCCATCCCCTATGTCAAGCACAGGTTTCTGCCTGCTCCCTCCTCGTCCATCTGCAAATGCAGTTTCAGTAGGGCCCTGCCTCCTCCTCCCCAGGCTGTCTGCGGGTGTGCTGAGCAGCTGCGGCACATCCTGCCTCCGTGGGAACTGCGGGTTCTTAGTTTTTGAAATATCATTGGGATTAATGGTCGCAGCGCACATCCAGATATGTCTTTTATGTGCCTTAAAATATGTCGTCAACTATTCATGTTAAGTAGCTTCGTAGAACTTAACGTCAGTAGACACTTGGTAACCGTTACGTCATCTAACACATTGGCCTGGTGCGTGTGTTTAGATTCCCATGGAATCTCCGCTCCGAGCCGTGGCTGGTGCTCTGCACAAACCGTGTGCACACTGTCCTGTGTGCTTGCACCTGGTGTCACAGCGCGATGGTGCTTCCTCATCACTGGGCTGAGACAAGTGTTGGCTTCTTTCCCAGGTGGAGTTTGAGGGCCTCAAGCATGAGATCAAGCGACTGGAGGAGGAGACCGAGTACCTCAACAGCCAGTTGGAGGACGCCATCCGGCTCAAGGAGATCTCGGAGCGGCAGCTGGAGGAGGCACTAGAGACGCTGAAGACGGAGCGGGAGCAGAAGAACAGCTTGCGCAAGGAGCTGTCGCACTACATGAGCATCAACGATTCCCTCTACACCAGCCACCTGCACGTTTCTCTGGATGGCCTCAAGCTCAGCGATGACGCCGAGGCCCTGGCTAACGGCTTTGAGCACGGCTGCCTGGCCAAGCTGCCCCTGGACAACAAGACCTCCACGCCCACCAAGGACGGTCTGGCCCCGCCCTGCCCCGGCCTCGTGTCCGACCTCCTCAGCGAGCTCAACCTCTCGGAGGTCCAGAAGCTGACGCAGCAGTTGGTGCAGGTGAGCAGGTGGGCGGGCAGGTGGCGCAGGTGGCCCACCTCCCTCTGCCCCCACCTTATTTCACCTTGGCGTAAGTGGACCTGCAGCATTACAGTGGAAGGTTCGCAGAGGAGTGGGTTCCTGCTTATGAGGTTGAATTCTGCGTGCTGGCCAAGGTATTCTCGTGTCCCCCTGCAGTGCACACCTGCAGTCTTCCTCTCTGTCCTGTGGATATGTCACATAGGGTTTCCTCCCGGACCAAACGGATTCCCAGTGTCTGTTTCCTCTGAGGAGGGACCCGCATGGCCCCCCAAGCCTCGGCAGGGGAGGACCAACTGTGGCCCCACACATGGCACCCCATCTAGGCATGTTACTGAACTCAGAGGTCTGCACTTGGGGTGCTCTAGAACGAGATGTGGTTGCCACAAGGTAGTTTTATTTATTTGCAGCAAGTAAAGGGGATTCATAGCCACAGCTCTGCCTGCGGGAAGGAGGCTTAGCCATTGCTTACGTACACCATTTGTCAAGTACACGTTGGTATTTTCTTCACAGATATGTGTCGGGTTGAGTGCCTATCAAGCTCATCCTGTTTATAGGTGCTTCTGCAAAATACTGTGCTACATTGTAACACTTAGCACAACAGCATTTAGTCAGACTGCCCAGGCCTGGAGACCCTTGTCCTATATCAGTCCCAGGCCAGCAGAGTGACAGGTGGGGCTGTTGACGGGCCCTCTCTGTGCCTTTGCAGATGGAGCGGGAGAAGGCGGGCCTGCTAGCGACCCTGCAGGACGCACAGAAGCAGCTGGAGCAGGCTCGAGGGGCCCTGTCGGAGCAGCGGGAGGAGGTGAGCCGCCTCACTGAGAGCCTGAGCGCTCTGCAGCGCCTGCAGGCTGGCAAGGAGCGACGCACGGCCCTGGACAGTGAGAAGGAGCGCGACAGCCATGAGGATGGCGACTACTACGAGGTGGACATCAATGGGCCTGAGATCCTGGCCTGCAAGTACCGCGTGGCCCTGGCAGAGGCCGGTGAGCTCCGGGAGCAGCTGAAGGCCCTACGCAGTGCACACGAGGCCAGCGAGGCTCGGCATGCTGAGGAGAAGGGTCGCCACGAGGCTGAGAGCCAGGCGCTCGCCGAGAAGGTGTCTCTGCTGGAGAAGGCCAGCGGCCAGGATCGCGAGCTGCTGGCCCGCCTGCAGACAGAGCTGAAGAAGGTCAGTGACGTCGCGGGTGAGACTCAGGGCAGCCTGAGTGTGGCCCAGGATGAGCTGGTGACCTTTAGCGAGGAGCTGGCCAGCCTCTACCACCACGTGTGCATGTGCAACAACGAGACGCCCACCCGTGTCGTGCTGGACTACTACCGTGAGGGCCCAGCCGGCGCTGGCCGCTGTAGTCCTGAAGCCCACGGACACCGCTCACCAGTCCTGCCCAAGGGGCCACTGGCTGCAGAGGGCGGGGCTGGGGACAGCAGCCTCTCACTGCCCTCACCCCTGAGTGACCCTCGCCGGGAGCCCATGAACATCTACAACCTGATTGCCATCATCCGTGACCAGATCAGGCACCTGCAGGCGGCCGTGGACCGCACCACGGAGCTGTCGCGGCAGCGCCTGGCCTCCCAGGAGCTGGGCCCTGGCACAGACAAGGACCGGGAGGCGCTCATGGAGGAGATCCTCAAGCTCAAGTCTCTGCTCAGCACCAAACGGGAGCAGATCACCACCCTGCGCACCGTGCTCAAGGCCAACAAGCAGGTGCGTGCTGCGCTCGGCCTGGCCGGTGGGCAGGCTCCTCGCCCTCCCTGCCCCCCAGGCCCGCATCTCACAGGTCAGCTCAGGCCTCAGGCTATGGATTGTGTTGGTTGTGCTACTGAAGGTGGGAGAGCCTGATTCAGTGCCGTGGGGAGGAGCTGGGTGCTGAGGGGCCAGACAGGTTGGGGTCTTGGCTGTGGCACTCCGTGAAATAGCGGACCCCTCACCCACCCACCTGGTCTCTCTGACCCCCAGACAGCCGAGGTGGCCCTTGCCAACCTGAAGAGCAAGTACGAGAACGAGAAAGCCATGGTGACCGAGACAATGATGAAGCTGCGCAACGAACTCAAGGCCCTCAAGGAGGACGCAGCCACCTTCTCCTCGTTGCGTGCCATGTTCGCCACCAGGTAACACTGCTCCCTGGGGACGTGCCACTCCTGGGTTTGCGAACATCCAGAGGGCATAGTTTGTGTTCTCATGTCGGATGAGGAAGCTGAAGGCGAAGGCTAAAGAGGTCAGGTCCCTAGTGGCAGGGCTGTTGGTTACGCAGGGTAGATTGGGGCCAGTAACTGACAAATGAGGAGTTGGCCTCCCAAAATTTGGCTGGAAGTTTGTGGATTAAGCAGCACGACCTTTCTCGGCCCATCCCCCCTCCTTCCAGTGTGCCCCGTCTGACCCTGACAGAGATTTGGAGCGGGGGAGGGTCTCGGGAAGATCTCAGCTTCCTGGTGTTTCTGCCATCCAGAGGGGCATAGCGCCATCTGCTGCCAGTTTCAGGCAGGCCCTGGGCAGTGGCCTGCATGGCCCCTAGATGGTCCAAGCCCGTCCTCAGGGTCAGGAGGCTGAGGCTCCCTGTGTTGGGGGGTTGTAACTGAGCTCAGGGCCTGCTTTTCCTCCCCCTGGGGTGCTGGGTGACCCCCACTGTCCAGAGGGGAGGGTGAAGACAAGGAAAGAAAGTACCAGGCTCCTTGGGAAGCGTCCCCTCCTGGGCAGAGTGTGGGAAGGATGGCCATCACTCAGCACTGGCATGTTGACACTCGCGTCCTCACCTTCACAAACCTGCCTTCCCAGAGCTGAAATCACAAACCATTCCCCTCTGGGTGAGAGCTAAGACTCACTGGTGGCCCTGGGCTCTGGCGAAGGAGAGTGTGGAGGTGGCCCTTCTGCCCAGGCCCACTCCCTCCTTGCAGACAGACCCCCGAGTGTGCACCTCCCCCAGCTCCATGTTCAGGTGGGGCAGACCCAGAGGGGCTGCTCACTCACCCACATGCACCCTCCAAGCTTGGGTTGGCCATTTGGGCACATGCTAACCTCGGAACAAGCCAAGTCCCTTCCTTGGATTTACTCCCACACTCGGAGAGCCTCGACCCACCTTCCCGCGGGGGACCTGAAGGCCTTGAAAGGCACCCTTGCCCTGTCAGTGAAGACCAGCTTCATGGAGTCCCTCCCAGAGGAAGCCAACTCCTGAGGGCAGGTCCTCTTCTCCCAGCCTGATGAGCAGTGCCCTCGTCCCTCCCGGGGCCTTCAGCCACGCTCTCACCTCGATGTCCCCACAGGTGTGACGAATACATCACACAGCTGGACGAGATGCAGCGGCAGCTGGCGGCCGCCGAGGATGAGAAGAAGACGCTCAACTCCCTGCTGCGCATGGCCATCCAGCAGAAGCTGGCGCTGACCCAGCGGCTGGAGCTGCTGGAGCTGGACCACGAGCAGACCCGGCGGGGCCGTGCCAAGGCCACCCCCAAAGTCAAGTCCAGCACCCCAAGCGTAAGTCACACCTGTGCCAGTGCCAGCGACAGGACCGAGGGTGCCGGGCTCACTGCCCAGGTGCTCTGCGGCGAGAAGTATAACGTTTGCTGCGATTAGGCCTCCGGGCCACCCACCGCAGCTAACCTGTCGCCGCCACCTGTCTGCTTCATCTCAACTAACACAGCAGCAGCGGGACCGCGCGCTAGGCTGGTCTTCCCGGGACTAACGCGGAGGGAAGGGTTTAGCTGAGATGGTGCTTCCTTCCGCCTGACAGTGCAGCTGGGAGTCTGCAGCTCGCCCTGCGACCCCCTTCATGGCAGCGGCTATCCTGCGGGAAGGGGTGGGGGTCAAGGTGGGGTCAGAGCCAGGAGTCCTTGAAACAAGGTGGCTTTCCAGGACCCGTGTGCCATCGGCTCTGCGATGAAATGTGCATGTGTCTAGTGCAGCTGCGCTGCCCGGCACCTGGGAGCATGTCAGAGGTTCTGAGAGTTGCAGCTGCTGCCTCTGAACAGAATTACTTCGTAGCTTATGGACCGTCTCACTGCAAATCCTATTCGGGACTAAAGGACCGAATTTCTCCCCCAGAGAAAGCGCAGCCCTGAGCCCCGAGTCCTCCAGCCCAGGTGTGCGTGTGCGCCGAGCACCGGCCACGCGCAGCAGAGGCACATCTGGCCACACCGAGATCAGCTCAGAACCTCAGCTCCTCTTTCTGAGATTGGCACATGGGTCTGGAGGCCTGCGAGGTAACACATTAGCAGGCCCGAAACCTGGGGTTTTTTCCATGAGAAAATCTTCCCAAGTGCCTGACCAGAGTCCCTTCCTTGGGGGAAGCCATCCTTTTGTATCAGGGTGTCCCCAGCTTTCCATAATCAGGCCTTCCTCCTGGGGGGCTTTAGACCCTAAGAAACAGTGTTCTGGAAGCCCCCGGGCCACTGTCATTGCCGGGTGGCGGCGGGCAGGAGAGGAAGCTGCTTCCATACCAGAGCTTGGCCACGTTCGGAAGCAGCACCTTTCTCAGTGTTTTTCCTCCCTTTCACCCCACGGAGGCCTCTCCCCGAAGGGTGCTCTGTGGCTCAGAGGGGGAGTTGGCATGGCCGCTCACACAGCTGCCTGCCCCAACTCAACTCTTCCCCTTGGTCCCCTCGTGTGTCTCAGTTCCCACCAGACTCCAGATGCTGCACAGACCACCTGGGCTTTGCCACCCATGGGAGTGGAGAGATGCGGGTGGGGCACCTGACCCCTCTGCGTGCCTGCCCTGGTTCTGGGCGGCTTTGCTGAAGGGATGTCGGTTTTGGGTTCCCCTCCCACTAGAGAAGGGTCAGGCCCTCCACCTTGTGCAAGCAGGACTGCTGGGGCCAGGGCTCCACAGCTGCTGCTGCCCCCTCGCTGAGCCTGGCACACAGCTTCCCTCTGTATGTGTAAGGAATCTTCACAAAGCACTGGGAGCTGGCGGCTTCCTTAACACACGCAGGTCTCTGCTGCTGACTAACGCACCTGCGCACTCAGCTCAGCAAGAGCTTCCGTTGTCCGACAAGTGACTGGTTCTAACTCTGTCTTGTTTTCTCCCGTTTTCAGCTGTAGATTAGCTGCCGGGAGAACTCGGCCGCCGGCCCTGTCACTCTGCAACCCCTCCCCTCCCCTCCCGTGGGCCCACGCAGAGGAAGGAAGGGCAGCCTAAAAGTCCACTTAGAAACGTTTTTGGATATGCCACTGCAGGTAGCATTCCTGAGTGTTTAATGGCAGAGGAAAAAGGCTTTAAAGTTCAGAAAGCTGCAGCCGCTGCTTGGAAAGGCTCTTGCACAAGCGCTTGAAGAACCTGCTGGGACGGCAGCCACCAGGCTCCCTTAGGAACCCGCTAGAAACGCTCACACTGGGGCTCCCTGTTACAGAAGCTCCTTCTCATTTGATCAACCTGTGCACTTTTGATATTTTGATATTACATTTGCTTCCTTAGTCCCTTGCATAGAGATGGTCTCATGCTGTGGTCGCCTTGTCCTGTGGTGCCGTCTTAGCGCCTGACGTGCTGTTTGACGTCAGCGTGTGGCATGGAGGTGTCCTAGTGTGCAGCTCCAGACTGCTCAAAGGCTTCCACCCGGCAGGGAGCTCGGCTGAACACCACGCTGCGGGCCAGCAGCCTGTTAGGTTATGTGGCCCATGTTTGAAATAACAGGTTTCAAATGCCATGTTCGTCAAGAAATCCAGGGTGTTCTGATTCTGGGGTTTTTCATATTGTATTATTATTATTCTTAGGAATAGTTCAATGTAACAAGAAGAAAACTTGACCTTTGCTCTGGTTAAACAGTTATAGGCACTTGAAAAACAAAAAAAGATAAATTATTGAATGAGTAGTATTACCTACAAATTCCAGAGATTTCTGGGTTTTAGGATGTCGTGAAGCATGACTGATTAACAGAATTTTATACAACTGTACCAGTGAAATTCCAAATTGGAATTGTTTTGTTACTCTGGTTTTGTGCCAAATTGTGGTACACTTAGAAAATTCTACAGTCGTCAAATTTTAGGGTGTTCTATTTCAACACCTTTTTCTTAGTGATCATTGCCAGTAGTGCCTTCATCAGTTAAGGGAGGTGTCCCGCCTAGTTTATTCTCTAAAACGGACAGTGAAGAGCTAGTTGGGAATGTTGAAGGCCGGTGTGGACCAATAGGTGTGAAAGGGGGTATACCTTCACACCTGAACCTGGGCATCTTCGTTGAGGGAAAGAAAACAGCAATTGTACAAAATTCTGTTAGTCAGTGATTCTTTACTGTGCAGGTCCTTGCAAACTTAGGGGCTGAGCAATGAAAGTGAACACAAGCCTTGAGTGCTTTGGGAACCAAACGAACTTTATGGGACACGCTAAGCAGGCGGTGTGAGGACCATGCCGTGTTTGTGAAGAGCCACGGGCAGCAAGGAAGCGGGTGCTGTCGGTCTCGTGCAGGGGGGAGAGGGACTAGCCATAGTATTCTTCGCAAACGTGAGAAGATGTCATATATTCTCTTGCTTGGTGTACCTAATCACTGTTAATTTCAGGTAACAGAACTTGCTAAATAAAGCTTCTTAGCAAACTAATCTGCCCAGTTTGCTGAGCGAGGTTGTATGGTCATACTGGTACTCAAAGAGGAAGAACAAACGTCCTTTCTCCTCCAAAATACAGGACAAATTCTAATAAGTAGTAAGAATAGGAAGAGTTCTGTTTCCTGGAATGAGCATTTCTTATTCCTAGTTGTAGGGACCCCCTTTGTACCTTCTGTTACAGTGTTGATTCATAAGAAATGTTACATTTATGATAACTTCATCTATATGGGGTATTTATTTGCAATGTCTGAGTACTGTATTTTTTCCTATGCATTGCCTAGTGTCAGAGTGGTGTTGTCTTTATTAAGATCGTATGCATGTCCTCCTGCCAAGGAACCTTTACACAGACCCACACAAACAACAATGGCTTCGGATTCTGAGAAAATGCGGCAGAGAATGGAAAAGGAATAGGAAGGATAAGTCAGTCATGACGTGGGACACAGACATGGTGTGGAAGCCCTCAAAGCCAGTGCACATAGGAACAGTGGGCCTGGGTGGAGGGTCATGTTGGTAGGACCAATAAATAAAGAATAATACAAAGACAAAGCCAAGGCGTCTCTGTGCTGCTTTGACCCCCGCCCTAGATGACTGGCCCGGCAGTGCACTGTCATTCCAGCACCTGAAACAACGAAACCAGCCTATCGGAAGCCCTGGTGGTGGGAGCTGGGAGCAACCTTCGGTAAATTGGGGGCGTGGGATGCTTCCCACGATGGGTGACCGTGTGAGCATCCCGAACTGTGGTAGGAGAGCACATGGCCTTCACCCTGTCCTGACCAGAAAGCAGAGCGATCTGATAACACAGGACCCTTGGCTGTGCACACTCTTGCTCACTGAACCCCCAGAATGACTAGATGCTGAGACAAGGCTTGTCACAAAACCATATTCATCTGCAGAAATGTGTATAAGGCATGCTGACTCCGTCTGGGACTGCTATGAGGGTGGGGGGCACGTCCTGGCAGAGGGAGCAGGAAGTCCCTGGGATACTCTGCCACCCCACTGCTGACAGCCTCAGTCAGGCCTGGGCAACTCTGTCCATGCCTCGGGAAGTGCATCTGAGGCAGCGTCTTTCTGCCCTGGCATCGCCCAGGACCCTTCCCTCCACCTGGGATCTCCCCTGGCCTCCTGGTCACTAGGGACCCTGCCTCTGATGATTCCCATCCTTCTTTAGTAGCAGTAGCTTGAAACTATCTTCAATTTGAAACTCTCTTTCAAAAGAGACTTGTTTTTCTAACTCTGGGATTGCCCTCGTCTGCTGGCCGGTGTTCCCCAACAGGCCCCTGAGGAGGAGCCCTCGGCCGTGGGCCCGGCGGAGCAGCCCCTCTCCAGGTGTTGGAGTGATTTGCACAAGCACAGATGCCAAGACCTTCCCTGCCCCCGGTGTGCTCTGGTCCTTGCGCATTTCAGGGTTGGAGGGGCATTTGGTGCTGCAAGGCCTGCTCAGCCTTCCCTTCCCATAGGGTGCGTCTCCATTCCCACCACCTCCCTCTCCCTGGGGCAGTGCTCATCCCCACCTCCCACAGCAGGTTCCCAGTCTGGAGCCAGACCTTCGGTTGCATTACCCCTTTTGGTAGCTGACTTATTCTGGCAGACAACCTCTGGGAGCCTCAGTTTCTCCTCTAGAGGTTGGGACTGTAGTTCTTTGCTCAGAGGTGGTGAGGTTTTATCAAGCCCTAGGCATGCAGCAGATGCTCAATGGATGGGTGTTGCTAATATGGTTCTTGTTGCCATCATCATCATTACCAAGATCCAGGATGCCAGGCCATGCAGCTGGGCCTTTGTCCATTGGGGAATGTTATTTTAACTCAGCTTTTTACCAAAGCATAGTTTGCATTTAGGAACGTGCACATCCTAATGTACAGGCCAGATATGCACCAAAGCAACAGCTGTGTGACCAACAGTCACAAAGTTCCTAGGAAGGCCTCAGTCTGCTGGCCCTGGTGGAGTGCTGGGAGAATAGGCATGCCAACATTCTATCACCTGGCATGGGTTTTGTTAGGGATGGGCTGCCATCAGGTTTGCTTTTGTGCTCAACATTCAGCTGAGTCCAAACACAGTTGAGCTATAAGGTCCGTGTATTGTCATTTGGTCAGATTTCTTGTGAGCACGCACATTGGCTCTTGGGAGTTCACCTTGTTCATCCATGAGCCTGTACGACCAGGCCCTGCCCCCTCTGGTGGAGCTCCTCCCCTAATCGGGAAGTGGCATCTCCACAGTAGCTCACACACAGGGAAGATCTCCTTGGACGGATACTGTGAACACACCCTGACCTGGGCCTCCTAGGAAGTGAGAACAGTACAAACTTAGCACATACACCAGACTCCTTTTTGTTCACCTCACTCTCAAGTAAACTCTTTGCCTTAAAGTGTTTGTAAAGTATAGCACATACATAAGAGTGCAAACGAGTTTCTCGGCTGCATTTTTGCAAACTGAATACACTGCAGCCACCATCCAAATGAGAAGCAAATGAGGGCAGCCCCCTCCCCCCAAGTCTTCATACTCTGCACCCACTCTTCCTCCCTGAGTCTGTCAACACAGGTCACCTGGGCCTATTTCTGTACTTTATATAAATAGAAACATAAAATAGAGACCTAGAGCTTTGATAGATTTACTTACCAAAACTTGTTCATTGCTCTCCCCATGATTGAACTATGTATTTAGAGGTGACTCATAGATTCAATAATATCTATAATAATAAAAGCATAATATGCAAATCGACTGAACAGTGGAACGACCTTCTGGATGAGGCCAGGGCTGCGGGGTCTGAGCCCCTTGCACGAATTTCATGCATCGGGCCTCTAGTCCTATATAATAAAAGCCTAATATGCCAAGTGTCCAGTCAGCCAGTAGGCCATTCAACCAATCAAAGCATAATATGCTAATGATATGCCAAGGCCACTCAACCGCTCACTATGACGTGCACTGACCACCAGGGGGCAGACGCTCCAACCAATAGGTTAGCTTGCTGCTGGGGTCCTGCCAATCGGTGGGGTCCCTTGGCCTGGCCTGCACCCTCTCGCAATCTGGGACCCCTCAGGGGATGTCAGAGCCAGTTTTGGCCTGATCCCGCCGGCCAGGCCGAGGGACTCCACTGGTACACGAATTCATGCACCAGGCCGCAAGTATTAATATAAATCAGTTGGATGCAAAAGAATGGAAAGATTTATTCCCTGCAAACAGTAGCCAAAACAACAGGAATGGCTATACTAATAGATATTAAGACAAAGTTGTTAAGAGAGACAAAGAAGGACATTGTATGATGATAAAACAGTCAATTCACCAAAGAGCTTTAATAATTATAAACATGTATGTACCAAACAACAGAGCCCAAAAATACAATAAGCAAAACTGCCAAAATTGAAAAAATAGTTCAGTAATAGTCTTTAATACCCCACTTTTAATTATAGAACAAGACAAAATATCAAGAAATAGAATACTTCAACAGAACTATAAGCCAAGATTACTTGAACAGAACTGTAAGCCAAGACTAATACATTTATAGAACACTCCAATTGACAAAAGTGCATACAGAACATTTTCCAAGATAGACTATATGTTAAACCACGAGACAAATCTCAAGGAATTAAAGAAAGTTGAAGTTAAACATTATTGTCCAATGACAATGGAATAAAATTAGGAATAATGAAATGTAGGAAATTCATGAATATAAATATAATACACTTCTTAAAAATGGACCAAAGAAGATAGCAAGAGGAAGGACAAGTAGCTCTCAAAGATTAGCATGAAGAAAGTGAAATAGGAAATGGGAGGGGGGAGAGAAATAAAAATCAACAAAACCAAAAGTTATTTCTTTGAAAAGATGAGCAAAAATGCCAAGTCCTTTCCACACACACACACCCCTACAAAAATCAGAAATGGAAATGGAGAAATTATTACTGAATTTGGAAAAATATGAAGGATTACAAAAGAATACTGTGAATAATCACATACCAAAAAATTGGATAACCTAAACACAAGCCAAGAAGAAAATAGTAAATACTAGAGCAGAGGTAAATGAAATAGAAAAATCAATAATAGAGAAAATCAACATAACCAAAAGTAGTTTCCTAGGAAAGTGACCAACCTTTAGCTAGACAAAAACAGATGACTCGCCCTGGCCCGGTTTGGCTCAGTGGATAGAGCGTCGGCCTGGGGACTGAAAGGTCCCGGGTTTGATTCTGGTCAAGGGCACATGCCCGGGTTGCGGGCTCAACCCCCAGTGGGGGGCAGGCAGGAGGCAGCTGATCAATGATTCTCTCTCATCATTGATGTTTCTCTCTATCCCTTTCCCTTCCTCTCTGAAATCAATAAAAATATATTTTAAAAAAATAACAGATGACTGAAATTACTGTAACCAGCAATGAGAATGGGACACTACTAACAACTTGACATAAAAAGATTATCCTATCTCATAATAGACAAACATGGTAATTGACCGTACCTTCGCTACGCCTCCCATTGGCTAATCAGCACGATATGCAAATTAACCACCAACAAAGATGGCTAATTTGCATACTGCAGGCAGGGCGGGACAGCACAGCTGCCAGCGCGAACCGCCATCCCGGGCCGCAGGCCGGCCCAAAAGTCGCCCA
>NW_005871452.1:786028-790465 GCF_000147115.1 Myotis lucifugus | reverse complement strand
TTTTTTTTTCTGGGGGGGGAGTGCGGGTATTTTCTCTACAGCTTTAGTGATCCCCCCTCCTGTCCCCCCAGTGTAACCCAGTAATATCGCCCACCCCCCACAAGATAGAGAGAGCCTAACACCACACACACGGACCCGATTTTTCGTCAATTCGGGAAAGCAGTGTACTCCGGCACATAACTGAATCTACGGCAGTGCTTTCAGTCTCCACTGGTGCGCGCATTGAAAAGGGAGGGTTAATGGGGTTATCACAGTATGCACGCAGCCTAACTAGAGATGAAGGGGGGTCCCCAATCCGGGGGGAAAAGGTGTTACCCCTCCCGCCCCTGACCCCGGGGACAAGGTTCATGGCTCTGGTCGGGGGGGGGGGGGGGGGGCGGGAGGCAAGCCGGCGATTGGTGTGAACTACAGAGGAAACACCTTTTCTGACCGCTCATTGGCTAAGTTCCCTGTATGCCACTGGTAATATCTTAGTAACTTGGGTAATAAGAATCCAAAAAGGTGATCTAGGGTTTTCACCACACTCCTGGCGAAAAAAAATGAAGGTCCACTGCTGGAGGGGCTAAGAAATGTCATATCCTGCCCTAGCCAGTTTGGCTCAGTGGATAATTCCTTGGCCCGCCGATGGCAGGGTCTGAGTTCAATTCTGACCAAGGGCATGTACCTAGGTTGCGGGCTCCTCCCTGGCTGGGGCCCAGTCAGGGCTCATGCAGGAGGCAACCAATCAAAGTGTTCCTCTCACTTTGATGTTTCTCTCTGTCTTTCCCTTTCTCTTCCACATTCTCTAAAAATCAATGGAAACATATCCTCAGGTGAGGATAAAAAAAAGTAATAAAGAAATTATTATATGAAAGACACATCTTGAAAATGCCTAAAGAAAGTTGTCATTTTTTCATGGTGAAGGGACTGGAGTCCGTGTTGATGAAAAAACCTTGCTGGCTGCGGTGACTGGCAGTGGCTGCAGCAGCGGGGTGATGGGGCTGGTGCCTTCCCCTGATCAGCCCGGTCACCTCCCACAAAGGGAGGCCAGACTGCGGCTTAGGCCCTATCCCCAAGGGGAGCAGGGAGTGGGCCTAAGCCATCACTAGGACATCCCCTGAGGGCTCCCAGTATGTGAGAGGGGGCAGGCTGGGCTGAGGGACACCCCTACCACCCCCCCCCAGTGCACGAATTTCATGCACCGGACCCCTAGTAACACAATATTATAACGATGCCAGCAAATTAAATAAAGTGGCAAATCACTAGAATCACACCAACTACCAAAAGTTACTCCAAAGGAAATAGTCTTAATAGATCTGTAACAAGAAATTAAATCAAAAATCTTCCAATAGGACTTCTGGTTTCTGGTCCAACCTGTAAGGAGCTTAGAACTCATGACTTTGTCATAACAATAAGTAAAGAACTGAATGAACTGAAAAACCAACAACTCTTCCTAGATCCATCATAGAAGTGAGGACACAGGGTACACCACTGCCCATCCGTCCCCTCCACCATTGTCGAGACAGGTACATAGAATACAACTTACCGGAGTAGGTGTAACCAGTGCCTGGGGAGGACAGCCTGACCTGTAGTTGACAAATGTCTGCAGGCTCAGTGCACACAAGTGAAAGGGAAAAGCTCCTGGAGCCCCCTTCAGGGAGAGACCCTCACTTCACACCTGAGTTTTCCCCCAGGAGCCCTACCAGGTCCCACAGCGAAGACTGGAGGGAAATCTTCCAGCAACAGAAGGAAAGTAGCCATTTGGAAAATCCATACAGCCTTGTGTTCTTAACCAGGTCCACCCTCAGGACAAACTACTTTCCCAGACTAATCTGGGGGCAGGAAAATACCTCACTCCAAGTCCCCTCCGGCCATACTTCACCACCTAACAGATGAAAAGAAAAAAAATTGTGACGTACGGGGCACTAATAACAGATCAATCACCCATAGAGCGCTTCCTCTCCCCTCCCCCGCACTACCATTATATTAATAAAGTTCCCTTTCCCCAGTACATCATGTCTGGCTTTCAACAAAAACTTGGCATAATAAAATGAAAGAAAAAAAACAAAGGGAGACAAGCATTAGAACCAGCCTTAAATATGGCAAGAATGTTGGACGTACCAGACCAGAAATCTATATATATAAAAGCCTAAGCGACCGTTACGACCAGTCGACTGAACAACGGGTCGCTATGACACGCACTGACTACCAGGGGGCAGATGTTCAATGCAGGAGCTGCCCCCTGGTGGCCAGTGTGCTCCTACAGCCAACTTCCTGTGGCCAGCAAACTTCCCGCCATCCCTCTCCCCAGCCAATCCCTCCCCCTGGCCAGCCAGCCCCAATTGGCCCCAGTTGGCCCCAATCACCAGCCAGCCTGAGGGACCCCACCTGTGCATGAATTTGTGCACTGGGCCTCTAGTTTAAAATAACAGATTAACATACTGAGGGCAGTAATGGACGAGACAGACAACGTGTAAGAACACATGCATAATATAAGCAGAAAGATGGAATCTAAGAAAATCAAAAACGAAATTAAACTAAGAAAGCCATTGGTTGGCTCATGAGTAGACTGGACACAGCTGAGGGAAGTCGCTAAGGTTGAGGGTATGTCAATAGAAACTTCCAAAACTGAAAATAAAAAAGACTGAAAAATGGAAAAGACTATCCAAGAACTGTGGGACAACTACAAAAGGTGTAACAGACAATGGGAAATACCAGGAGGTGAAGGAAGAGAAGAATATCTGAAACAACAGTGACTGAGAATTTACCAAAATTGTCAGATCTAAGAAGCTCAGAGAACAAGCAGGAGAAACACCAAAATAAAACTACACCTCAGCACATGATATTCAAACTGCAGACAATGAATCTTAAAGCCAGAGGGGGTACAAAGGCTTGCTTATAGCAAAGCAAAGATAAGAATGACATCTGACTTCTCCTCAAAGCCATGCAAGCAAGAAGAAAGTGGAGTGAAATATTTAAACTGCTGAGAGACAAAAGCAAACAAAACCCTAGAATTCTGTAGCCTGTGAAGTTCTTGAAAGGTAAAAAATAGACTTGCTCACACAGACAAAAATGGAGGGAATCTGTTGCCAGTTGACCTTCCTTGCAATAAATGTCAAAATAGTTTTTCAGAGAGAAGGAAAGGTCAGAAACTCAGATCAATACAAAGGAAGGAAGAACATTAGAGAAGGAATAAAGGTAAAGAAAAAACTTTTATTATTGTTTCTTAATCTAATAGATAAATTTCTTCAAAATAATACCTATAATGCATTTAATAATTACAGATTATGTAAGTGAAATGAATGACAGCAATGATACAAGGAATAGGAGGGGAGAGTTAAGAATATTTTGTTATAGGGTACCGCATTACCTGTGAAGCGGGATAGTGTTATTTGAAAGTGGACTTGGTTAGTTGTGAATGTATTCTACAAACTCTAGGGCAACCACTAAAAACAGAGAAAGACGTATAACTGATATTTGAAGAAAGGCAGAAGATAAAATTAGGAACAAAGAACAGGGCAGTAATCACTAAACATCAATGGTTTAAATACATCAATTAGAAGACATGCTGTCAGAGTGGACCAATAAGCAAGATCCAAATATATGTTGTCAAAAA
Source organism: Myotis lucifugus (assembly GCF_000147115.1). NCBI lineage: Eukaryota > Metazoa > Chordata > Mammalia > Chiroptera > Vespertilionidae > Myotis > Myotis lucifugus. The sequence goes on along the minus strand of NW_005871452.1, from coordinate 786,870 downwards.
AAAAACCCCATTTTAAATAAAAGACATATAACTTAAAAGTAAAGATATACCATGCTAACACCAATCAAAAGAAAGTAGGTGTAGCTATATTAATTTCAGGAGGAACAGAGCAAGAAAGTTATCAGGATAAAGAGGGTTATTACATAACTAGAGGCCCGGTGCACAAAAATTTGTGCACTTGGGGGGGAAGGGGGGTCCCTCAGCCCGGCCTGTGCCCTCTCGCAGTCTGGGACCCCTCGGGAGATAACGACCTGCTGGCTTAGGCCTGCTCCTGGGTGGCAGAGGGCAGGCCCAATCCCTAGGTGCAGCCCCTGGTTGGGCTCAGAGCAGGGCTGATTGGGGAGTTGGGGCGCCACCCCCTGTCATGCACAGAGCAGGGCGGATCGGGAGGTTGCGATGCCACCCTCAGTCACGCTCAGGGTAGGGCCGATTGGGGGGTTGGGGCGCTGCAAACAGCCATCATCCCCTCATCCAGGCTGGCCAGGCACCCAAGCGGGAACCCCACCCTGGGCCAGCTTTAGCTCTGAGGTTATGGCTCTACCCCGTCACACACAGAGCAGGGCCCGTGAGGGGGGGGGTTGGGGCTCCACCCTCTATCACCCACAGAGCAGGGGCGATCAGGGGGGTTGGGGCGCCGCCCCTGTCACACTCAGGGCAGGGGTCATGGGGAGGTTATGGGCTCTACTCCGTCACACACAGAGTAGTGTCCGTGGGAGAGGAGGAGGGATTGGGACGCCGGACTCTGTCGGCACACTGAGCAGAGCCGATCAGGGGGTTGGAGAGCTCCCCCCTATCAGGCGCGGAGCAGGGATGATCAGGGGGATCGGTGCCTTCCCCTGTCA
>NW_005871452.1:737479-785928 GCF_000147115.1 Myotis lucifugus | reverse complement strand
AGCCAAACCGGTTGGGGCCAATATTATATTATATTATACTAGAGGCCCGGTGCACAAAAATTTATTTGTGCACTCGGGGGGGGGGGGGGGAAGGGGGGTCCCTCAGCCCGGCCTGTGCCCTCTTGCAGTCTGGGAACCCTCAGGAGATAACGACCTGCTGGCTTAGGCTTGGTCCCGGGTGGCAGAGGGCAGGCCCAATCCCTAGGTGCAGCCCCTGGTCGGGCTCAGAGCAGGGCTGATTGGGGAGTTGGGGCACCGCCCCCTGTCACACTCAAGGCAGGGTCGATGGGGAGGTTGTGGCGCCACCCCCCGTCATGCACAGAGCAGGGCCCATCAGAGTGTTGGGGCTCCATACCCTGTCACGCACAGAGCAGGGTCGATCAGGGGGTTGGGGAGCTCCACCTTGTCATGCACAGAGCAGGGCCCATCAGGGGGTTGGGGAGCTCCCCCCTGTCATGCACAGAGCAAGGCCGATCAGGGGGTTGAGGAGCTCCCCCCGTCACTCACAGAGTAGGGCTGATAGGGGAGTTGGGGCACCGCCCCCTGTCACACACAGAGCAGGGCGGATCAGGGGGTTGGGACGCCGCACCCTGTCACACTCAGGGCAGGGCTGATGGGGAGGTTATGGCTCTACCCTGTCACACACAGAGCAGGGCCCGTGGGGGGGGGGGGGGGTGTTGGGGCGCTGCACCCTGTCACACACAGAGCCGCAGGGCGATCAGGGGGTTTGGGTGCTGCCCCCTGTCACGCTGATCTGGTGCCAGGAGGCCTTGCGGCTCCGCTGATCCCGGTGCCGGGAGGCATATTACCCTTTTACTATATAGTATAGAGGCCTGGGGGCCGGCTGGTTTGCCCTGAAGGGTGTCCTGGATCAGGGTGGGGGTCCCCACTGGGGTGCCTGCCCAGTCTGGGTGAGGAGCTGAGGGCTGCTTTCAGGCTGACAATTGACTGAAGCTCCCAACCACTCCTTTTTTTTCTTTTTCTTTTTCTTTTTTTATTCTGGGCCAGCTTTAGCTCTGGCTCTAGCTCTGAGGCTTCCACTGCTATAATCGAAACAATGTATAACTCTAGCTCTGAGATCCCAGCTGGCTGAAAGCTTTTTTCTGGGGTTTTGTTTAGCTTCTATATTTGCAACATAGTTTCTTAGAGTTGTAGCTCAGAGGCCGGCAAGTCAGGCGGGGAACGTTGCAGTCTGCAGTCACTGGAGCAAGCAAGCCTCATGTTCGCCTCCAGCTGCCTGGCTGCCGGCCGCCATCTTGGCTGACAGTTAATTTGCATAAGGATATGCTGATTAGCCAATGGGAAGGGTAGTGGTCGTACGCCAATTACCGTGTTTCTCTTTTATTAGTGTAGATGATAGAGGGGTTGATTCTCCAAGAAGACATAACACTCCTTAATGTGGCTGCACTAATAGCAAAGTAGCACACTGAGGCAAAAGCTGATAGAACTGCAAAGAGAAATAGAGGACTCCACTATTTTGGTTGAACACCCCTCTATCAGAAACAGATCCAAAAGGCAAAAAATCAGCAAGGACATATTTGAACTCAACAGCACCATCGAACAATTGGACACAACAGACAATTGCAGACTATGCAGAATACAGTTCTCAAGCTCACATGGAACATTTCCCAAGATGGACCACATTTTGGGCCCTAAAGTACACGCTAACAAATGTAAAAGAATAGAAATCATACAATGTCTGCTCTCAGACCACAGTGGAATTTAACTAGAAATCAGTAACAGACAAAATCCCAAAATACTTGTAGATTAAGTAATACACTTCTAAATAACACATGGGTCAAAGAAAAAAATCTCAACAGAAATTTAAAAAATAATTTGAAGTAAATAAAAATAAAACCAAAATTAGTGTTATGCATTAAAGCAGTGATTTGAGGGAAATTTATAGCATTGAATGCATATTAGAAAAGACGATCTAAACCAATAATACAAGGTTCCCTTTTAGGAAACCAGGAAAAGAAGAGCACATTAAATCCAAAGTAAGCAGAGGAGGACAATAAAAAAAATTAGAGCAGAATCAATGACATTTTAAATAAGAAATCAATAGAGAAAAATCAACAAAACTAAAAGCTGGTTCTTTGAAAAGATCAATAAAATGTATAAGCTTCTAATCAGGCTAAGAAAAAAAGAACGTTGTTAAAATAAGAAATAAAAGGGGATATCACCACAGATCCCACGGACATCAGAAGGGTAACAGAGGAATACTATCAACCATGCCCACAAATTTAACCACCTTCGAGAAATAGAAAGCACTGGGCTAGGAGGGGTCACTGGTCAATGCTACGCAACATTCAGGGAACAGATTACACAATTATCTGTGGGGCTTTCAGAGACAAAAGCAGACAGAACACAGACTTCAAGCCACTATGGAGCGACAGGAATCCAGACGGAGGGGACTGGCAACAAATAAGCATCAACGGAGAACCGAGACGGTACTGTAACCACGGGGCGTCTACAGGTTACACCGCGAATCCAGACAGACCTTCCCTCCACCTCCGACCCGCTCTGCGGCCCTCGGCGAGCTGCAGTCCCTGCTTCCGGTCCCCCGTCCCGGGCCCCGCCCCCCAAGTCCAGAGCCCCGCCCCCAAGTCCAGGGCCCCGCCCCCCAGGTCCCGGGCCCCGCCCCCGGCGCGCTGCAGCTCTTGCTTCCGGCTCCCAGTCCCGGGCCCAGCCCTCAGAGGCGCCGCCGAAGGCTCCGCACGCTGGCCTCGCTTCCGGCGCCCAGACGGAAACGTCACTTCCTGTTTTTTCCAGGGGGCGGTTCCGAGGTGAGTCACTGTGCCAGTACCTAAGATGGTCGCTGGCCCATTCACCGCAATGGCCAATGGAGGAGAAGCAGGCGCGAACCCGGAGTTGCCCGGCTCCGCCATGGCAGCCGGGGGCGTGACTTCCGGCGGCCCGAGCCTGCGAGTCGGGTAGGCCGGTCCGGCGCAGGCGGCGGCTGACAGGCGCTCCTCCTCCTCCTTCTCCTCCTCCTGTCCCTTCTCGTTCTCCTCCTCCTCTTCCGACGGCGCGGCTGGTGCCCAGGCGGACTGTCGACCCCCAGCTCGCGGCCCTGCAAGGCTCCAGGGCCGCTCTGGGGGATGGACCAGGGGAAGATGGACGAGAATGAATGGGGGTACCACGGCGAGGGCAACAAGAGCCTAGTTGTGGCTCACGCGCAGGTGAGCGACAGACGTCGGCGTGTCCGGGACCTTCACCCTGCCCGACCGTTTCCGCGTCCCCCCAGCACCCCGCGGTGCGGGTCGGTTCCGCTCCTCCCAGACCCCTGCCCGTGTCCCCCCAGAGCCACACCTTCCCCCTCGCGTCAGTTTGCGTCCCCACTTCGTCACCCCCTCCCCCAAGTCGGTGCAGCGGCCCCAGTGTCCCCCCCGCCAGGTCACCTCCCGTCCCTCGGGTCAGCTCCGCGTCCCCCCAGCACCCTCTTGGGTCGCTTCCGCGTCCCCGCAGTGTCATCCGCCCTCCCGGGTGAGCTCCCTCCACTCAGTGTCACCATCCCCTGTCAGTTTCGCCCGGCTCCCGGCCCCCGGACTGCTGGCCGCTGTTGGGCAGAGGCGCGCGCGGTGGGAAGAGCCGGAGCCGTGGGCTCCCGCGCCCTCCCGCCGGGCGCAGCTCCGGACCCCTGGAGTTGCGTGGAGCATGCCAGACGCTTTGATCGGGGAGGCTTTCCTCGACCCCTTTTTGACAAAATCTTTGAGAATTGAGAGTTTCCCCTTTTTTAAGCCTCCCTTCCTTACTCCTCCCTTTCTTAGTGAGGGTGAGAGTTTCAGAAAGCGCTGTAAGAACTCCCGGGGAGGTGACCCGGGAAGAGAAGCTGTGCACTTGTGCGAAGGCCCAGGTCTCCCCGACCTGCCGCCGGCTGACACCAGCGGCAGGAATGCAGTGGCTGGGGGAGGGGTCAAGAGCAGAATCCCAGTTCCACCGGCCCGGCCCAGTCCACGTTTCTGCATTTGCAAAGGGAACTAGTAACAGAACCCCCTTTGTGTAATTGCTAGAAAGATGAGGGAGCAGGAGCTGGACAAGTTATGCCTGGCAAGTGAGGCTGAGATACCTGCCCAGTCCACGAGCTCTACGGGGTGGCGCCCGGCCCTGCCATTCCAGTGCTGGGTGCGCTGGGTCGGCTGTAGGGTCAGTTGCAGTCACCCTGGCGACCCCTATGCACCGCCACAGTCTGAAAACGTAAGAACTGAGACTATCCGCTTTGCTCAGGATCTTTAGATGAATTAATAATGGACACAGCTCAACCTGAAGCTGTTCTCTGTGCAGGCAGCTGGGCCCCGTTGTGTTTCAAGGTCAGGCAAAGCATGGGGTATTCCAGCATGAGTCCCTTTTTGTTGTTGGGTTACTGTGGTGATGCACAAGCCTCTCACAAAACCAGTACTCATCTTCCAATTCCTTAGTGAGACTGGATAGTGTATCTTCATCTGGAGTAAAGCTAAGCTTTCTTAGTGGGGGCTAATGTACTGAGTTTCAAAAAGACTGTTGGACAAAGGAGCAAGTTCCAGACTCGGAATACTACCAACCATGCCCACAAAATTAACCACCTTCCAGAAACAGAACGCACTGGGCTAAGAGAGGTCACTGGTCAATGCTACGCAACATTTAGGGACTAGTTTACACCAACTACCTTCCAAGGTGGAAGGTCAGAGGCATCAGGCACTCACACGCCTTCGCCACCCCTGACGAGGGCTTGTCCACCTCCAGGGTGGTTGCCCGCCCCACCTTGTTGCATGCCTGTTGTTGGGGTGGTGGGTTTTTTTCTTTCTTTTTCCCTTTTAAACTCAGTCACCAGGCTGCCCTGGACCCATGGTTTTCATTCTGTATTTTAAATCTAAATTTGCTCTGCTGTGCTCATGCCTGGCTGTTGTGGCTCATCATTTGAACCTGAAGATGATCTTTGTAAGTAGTCTTGTAAGAAAGTGTTCCTACCAAGTGAAGGCACTGAGCGAAGGGAGGACTGTGCCCCTTGGATGTGAAGAAGCCTTTGTGCTTTGCCTGGGCCTGAGGACCAGGGAGGAGAGAGTCCTGGAAGGCAGCCTTTCAGGTTTGTCCTGTGCCCACGGAGAGGGTGTGTGCAAGTGGGAGAGAGATGGACGACTGAGCACAGGATTCCCTCACCTGCGGGTGGACTCCCCAGACGCCCTCATTCATTCCAAGGCAGAGAGCTGCCTTCCCCACTTTTTGTTTTTAATGTATTTTTGCTTTCAGAGAGGAAGGGAGAGGGAGAAATAGAAACATCAATGATGAGAGAGAATCATTGATCAGCTGCCTCCACGCCCCACACTGGGGATCGAGCCCGCAACCCAGGCATGTTCCCCGACTGGGAATCGAATCACAACCTCTAGTCCATAGGTCGACACTCAACCACTGAGCCACACCGGCCAGGCCCCACTTTTTTCTAGATCAGGAGATAGTCACTTTCTTGGAGAGGGCATCATTTACTTTCTGATTGAAAGGTCCCTATAAAGTGAGCAATCTGTTCTCTACTCACCAGCTCAGAACACTGCGTGCCTTCAGGCAGCCAGTCCTGCAGCCTGGCATCTGCACTGAAGGAACATGAGATGAAAGACAGACAGCCTTCCAGGGGTCAGGAGCTGTGAGGAGCATGGGGCTTGTAAAATGGGGCCTGGAGACAGAAGAGCTAAGTGCAGGCCATAGGAGGACCGTGGCATGGGGGTGGTCTCAGGGCCCAGCGTGAAGAAAGGAGAGTGCGAGACCCTAATGGCAGACCAGTTCCCTGGCAGATTGCTGTCAGCTTCCTCGTGGCCCCTTCAGACATCCTGTGTCTGTCACCCTCAACCTGGTGCTCAGCACCCTTGGGTCCAGCTGTGAAGTTTAACCCTTTCCCAGGCCCTGGCCCTTGGCCCTTGGCCCACAGCTTGGCACTGTGTCCCAGTGGGTGCCTGGAGGCCCATGCACTGACCTCATGCAAAGTCTTGGGCAAGGGCATTTCCCTGTGGGCAAGTGAGGGTGCTGTCACTTGTCCTGGTGACCATGCCACACTTCTGCTCACTCTGAGCTATGGTTAGTGAAGCCCAGGCTGCCCTCGTGTGCTGCTGGGATTTCTGTCTGTGTGGCTTTCACATCTGCACTTATCCTTCTTCACCTTTGTCTTGTTGGTTTGGCTCAGTGTCCTGTCCTGTGAAGGTCACTGTAAGTCTGGTTTATAATTTGATCTCCTAAGTGTCTCCAATGGTGGTGGGAGTCAGCCGGGGCAGGCCAGGCAGAGAGCTGCGCCCAGGCCTTGAGCTGCCTCCGGCTGCCCTCACCTATGGGGTGTAGGGCAGACAGTGGCTCACTCCCTTCATCACACCAGGCTGTTGTGACACAAGCAAAATGAAAGACCTGTCAACAAAGGTCATTTATCAGAAGCATGTAGGAAGCCGCTCATGTCTGATCTTTCAGGTTTTGCAGCCTTCCTAAGATTAAGGGGGTGCGGGGGGAGGGGGCGGTGGTGGTGGTGAAGCCCTCTGGCGTTCCTCTGGGTCCTGAAGATGTGAAGTTCCTGCAGTCGGGCCATCTGACTGCGCCCTTCCTCTCTTGCATTTTAGGATTTCTGGTTTGTAGGTCATACTTCTTAATGTATGTGTTGGAAGCAAATAAGAATTGTTCTGTTCTATTGTTTTTTTAAAAATGACTTTTCCTGCCATAACCAGTTTGGCTCAGTGGATAGAGCGTCGGCCTGCGGACTGAAAGGTCCTAGGTTCGATTCTGGTCAAGGGCATATACCTTGGTTGTGGACACATCCACAGTAGGAGATGTGCAGCAAGCAGCTGATCAATGTGTCTCTCTCATCGATGTTTCTAACTCTCTATCCCTCTCCCTTCCTCTCTGTAAAAAATCAGTAAAATATATTTTTTTTAAAATGACTTTTCCCAACTGCTGGGCCACTCCCTTCTTTCATTTTTTCCTGAATCTAGTTGAAAGAGTCTTAACCTTTTGTTGCCTCTAGATTTTTTTAAGTAACTAATTCTGTATTTGAGATTTTTAATTCTATCCATACAGGTTGATACAGTAGATGTGACTTCTTTCTTGGTAAGAACTCATTAGAGACTCTGCATGTGGCTCCCATCTGTTTGCACCTGTAGTTGAATCATTAGGATTTGTTATTTCCCAACTGTGTTTCCTTTGGTGGTTTCCAGCCCCAGCCTTGGTGAGCGCTGCGCCTGCTTTCCTAGCATCGAGGTCTGCCCAGCTAGGCCTGGTCTCCCAAGGTGGCATGGCTCCCCAGCCTCCTCCTCAGTCAGAACTCAGGGCAGCAGTGGCCCCGTGTATCAGTGAGGTAAGGAAGGTTTCGGTGTGTGCAGCAGAAGAACGACTGCAGCGCCGGCTGCCCCGCCTCCACATGGCATCCACTGGTGCACCTGCTCCATAACCCTCGTGTGGCCTGGGAGCACTGGGGCCTTGCTAGCTCCTCCAAGACTCACTGTCACCCATGCAGGGTTTGTCATTACAAATCGTTCTGCTTCTCCTCTGGCTGTCACATCAGCCATCACTTCAGGGACCATCGAGTCTCCTCTGTTTCAGCCCCTGAGTGTCCTTCCCTGCCTGTCACGTGGACGTGTAGCTCCACTGTCCCCTCCCCACCTCATGGTCTGTCTGCGCCGGCGTCAGCTGTGCAGTAGTGGTGGGTCCAGATGGGGCTGCCAGCCTGGGAAGGAACGGGTCCTCCCTTCTGGCCTCGATGGGGTGGGCTCCCTCGGTGAGATGTCTCGTCTCTCTGTTTTGTCTGAGGCTGTCCACCCAGCACCGTGTCCCACCCCCGTCTCCCAACCCCACTGTGGGCCTGTGGTGTGTTACTCGGTGGGTCACCTGGCGTTGACCTGGCCAGGTGTTGTCACAGATGCTCCGAGAGGCCACCCAGGTTGGGGCTGGCAGGGCAACTGCAAAAGGCAGCCTCACTGAGAAGCACCTGAGCCATCGGACACCCAGGGCAGTGCCTCGAGGGTGTCATTCCTCTGCAGCTGTTTGTCAGGCTCCCTTTCCCTTAACTGTTGCCTGGCCTTTGACTCCTGGCGGTCTTCGGGAGGCCTGGTTCTGGGTCATCATCCAGAAGGCTAGGCTGTCCTGCGACAGCGAGGCTGCAGCCTGAGACACCAGTGAGGGTGCCCGCAGGCCACAGGCCAGCCTCCCCTGGGTGTTTGCCTGAGGCCCTAACCCTTTAATTCCACCCACAGGTTCTCTCTGGTTTCAGGGGGCAGGTCTCCTTTTTAATATATTGGTTTTTATAGTCTTTTATTTGTATTCAATATCAGCTATTGCTTCCTCCTCAGTTCCAGAAAATCCTATATAATAAAACCCTAGTATGCAAATTGACCGAACAGCATAAAGACCAGTCGCTATGACGCACACAGGGGGAGCTCCGCTCAGCCAGAGGTCAGGCTCAGAGCCTCTCCCACCTCCACTGCGGGCGGGAGGTAAGGAGCAAGAGGTCCCGGACTGCGAGAGGGCACAGGCCGGGCTGAGGGATCCCCGACCCCCACCAGTGCGCGAAATTTCTAGACCTCTAGTATAGAATATTAGGAAAAAGAAACCAGAAAGCACCCAATATTTCCACACTAAGAAAATAATTTTTGTTAACACTCTGGTGCACTTCCCTCCATTATATGGTTTTATTGGGTGCTTAAGAATCCTTTGGCCTGCCCAGTGTGGCTCAGTGAGCATTGACCCATGGACCAAGAGGTCACTGGTTTGATTCCCAGTCAGGGCACATGCCTGGGTTGTGGGTTTGATCCCCAGTAGGGGGAGTGTAGGAGGTAGCTGATGATTCTCTTTCTCTCTCCCTCTCCCTTCCTTTCTCTAAAAAAAAAAATTTTTTTAAAAATCAATAAAAAATATATTTTTAAAAAAGAATCCTTTGTTTCTGTTTTCCTGCCTTTCCACTCAACCTTGCAGCCTAACTATGTAGAATACCCTTCACGCACGCACGTCTCCGGGCTGCAGAGCACTCGGGCAGCCAGTGCGGGCAGGCATTTGGGAGGCTGTGCTTTTAGAGCTGTTCTGAGCCTTGCTTTGCCAGGCATCCTGGTGTTTCGATGACTTGATGTTCTCAGAGTGGATCGGAGGCACCTCTGCCAGGCCCACCCTCCTCCCCCGTCACCCCTGGGACCCTCGCAGCACAGAAAGCTTCCTGCTTCTTTTATAAGTGACAAGTTGTACCCTTAACTCTGTATGTTTTGAGGTTGTTTATATGTGTCATTCCTGCACGCAGTGATTTTTTTAGTTTTTTGAAATCACTGATGCTCATCTGGGGTGCCAAGGTGTCAGTGAGTGTGCCTCACTCCCTGTCCTGCTGTGGGCAGAGCTACCCGGCCCAGACCGTCTTCTTAATCTCACCCCTCTCTTAACTTTCTTGGCATCGTGTCCTAGACATCGAGAAGAAGGCACATTTCAGACACCTGCGTTCCCATGTCTGTTTAGAGAGAAAGGAGTTTTCTTCACAGCTGGTTAGACCTGGTGCAGTGGCAGCCCTGGCGCTCACTGGGGGCAGCAGTGCCCACTCCCCCCTGGGCACCTCCCTGAGGTCAGCCGAGGCAGCCTGCCCTCCAGCCATGGTATCCCTAGGACTAGGTGTCTTTCTGCCAACGAGGGCTGGTGAGGTTGATTTCTCACCTTTCTCTGCCGTCCATCTGAATGGGTGTTGCTGGCTCCATAGCTGGCCTCTTGGCATGACCTGTGGCCACCGGCCCTCACAGCCTGGCCCTCATAGGGCAGCAGTGCTGGCCTTGCAGAACAGGTGCACATGGAGTGTGGTTGTTTGAGGGGACTGGCCCTCAGGAGGACACTGTAGCTCCCTAGGGTGGGCTGGTAACATTGAGATCATTTTCCATTTTATTTAGAATCAGCAACAGTTTTATATGAGTAGTAAAGTCTTTTGTTCATTCTTATTTCCTGAAGTTAAATTCCTGGGAGTGGGCTGGCTTGATCAGGAGCCACAGGTATTCCTGGTTGCCCTGTGGCCCCTGTGTGTCCTCTGGTGGGGGCACTGGGTGTTTAGGCCAGTGGGCTGCCTATGAGGTTGCCACCTCCAAGCTTCTGGGACAGCCCCCAAGCTGCCCAACCCCTCCTGCACACCCTGCCCCCCCCCCTCCCCCGGCTGTGGGCGGCACTAATCACCCTTTGCTTTCTTTTCCAATAGCGTTGTGTGGTACTGCGTTTTCTGAAGTTTCCTCCCAATAGGAAGAAGGTAAGATCTGTTGAGTTTGCCACCCAATCATTAAGACAATTACTTAGGAACACTTTGATTTTATTTCTGATGTAGAAGTATTAATGCTCATTATAGAAATTTAAATATGACACAGCATTCAGTACAGAACGTGGTGTGTCTGATTCCTGCAGGACCCAGTGCTTGGTGGGGTCACTGTGGGTCACTGTGGGGAGTCCTTGGGTGCTGAGCTAGGAATCGCCCGTTCAAGTCAGAGAGCCCTGTGGTTGGCGGGGACCCCGAGGGTCAGGTCTCAGCTTGGCGTTTCCCCTTCTGTGAACATGAAGTCTGGGATGCTGGCAGGTAGGCAGCATTGCAAGTCCCAACAGGCAGTTCAGATGGAGCCTTGGTTTCTATTTGCTGAGTCACCCAAGCCCAGGACCGTGGACACCCTCAGAGCTGTTGCTGCTCTGTAGCCCCGCTGACCTCTGGGAGGCAGTGACCCTGGAGGTGGGGTGTCGCTGTGGTATTCATCCAAATCTCAGTGGGTGCAGGGCTCAAAATACCAACTTCTGCGCATGGGCCACAAAGTTTCAATTGCACTCTATGTGCGCGCCCACACGTGGTATTTTATGGAAGAGCCACACTCAAGGGGCCAAAGAGCCGCATGTGGCTCGCGAGCCACAGTTTGCCGACCACTGCCCTAGGGGAAGGGAGGGAGGCACAGGAGCTGGTGTGAGCCCTGCTCCAAAGCAAAGGCAGGAGCTGTGGGCACGGCCCTCACAGTGGGGACGGGCAGGGGTGGGTGTGTGGGTGGGGAGTGGAAATTGGCCAGGACGGCCATTGTGTTTCTGTGGAATCCAAGTGGGGACCAGAGCCATCTGGGAGGCTGCCTCTAGCCCCCCTTCTCTACTCAGCATCTGCTGAGCCCAGACCCCAGCTCTGGTCAGCTTTTCCCATTTCAATTTATTGAGGCAACAAACAATTTGCCTTTACTTATTATGTCAGTGGTGTTACCAGTGGGAATCCTGTGGTCATGCTGTCAACAAGAGGAGCTTTTTGTCAGGAGCCCTGGGCCAAGCGTGTGGAGCCACTGGGTGTGCTCTGGGCTTTTCTGTTGGGTTTCATTCTCACACTTCACACTGCACTCGCCCTGGGATGCAGGCTGGGTCTGCGGGTGCTACAGGGCAGATGGCAGCCCAGCCCAGGACTTCCCTGGAGCTCAAGCCCTGTGTCAGCACCGCCTGGACTGCCCTTGAGGACAGCTCTCTCATTCCTTAGACCTGGGATGGACTCTTCGGAGTTCTCGCCTCCGCCAGGGGGAGGGACACAGGGCTGATTTCCTGTCTCACCCAAATCTCATAGCTTATTGGCTCCTTAAGAACATCTAATTTGGGAGAAAATATTTTATTCTCTATTTAGAGGCTGAAGAATAAAATGTAAATACCTAGTGATTTTTGGACAGGAGAGATTTTCAAAGTCGATTCCTTGGAAGCGTGCATGAGCTGCTGGTGGAATCCACTGGTGTTCCTGGCACAGGTGTGGGTCACGTGCGGCCCTGGATAGAAGGCAGAGGTGGGCCTGGGAGCTGAGGGGACAGAAGCTCCAGTGGGTCTGGCGGTGTCCTTGGCGAGGCTCACCTTCCTCCGCGTCCCGGACCGCCATCTCCACGGGGCGCCCTCTGTGTAGCCCTCCGCCTCGCGCCGCGTCAGTAAGGCCTTCCTGTGCTTCTTCATTGCAGGCCTCGGAAGAAGTATTCCAGCACCTACAAAGCATAGTGGACTTCGGCAAAAATGTCATGAAAGAGTTTTTGGGGGAGAACTATGTTCATTGTGGGGTAAGTGGTTTCACTTATGGAGTCTAAGTTCATGGGCAAGATCTGTCTCAATAGTACCAGCTTCTCAATTACAGTTTGGAACTCTGAGCTTGATAGTTCCTCATGTTAGAGTTTCCAAGTGGTTTGTTTTTCGCATTTGCTGTGTTGTGAGGTAGCAGAGCAGATAGTATTATTCCCATTTTCTAGCTGAAAGGCCTGAGGTTCAGAGAGACCACGTGATAACTGAGAGGGGTGCCTGTCACAAAGTCTGTAGTTTGGACACTTGGGGAGGAGACAGTGTAGGAAGCCACAGTGGCTTTGGTCCATGCCTGGGACAGCTGTCTTAGTATCTGTTGGCCTTGCTGCCTGTTTTAGATCAGGGCACTGAACAGACTAGCAGGTCTGTCACTTTGCACACAGAGAGCACTGCTCCGTTTTGTAGATCCTATGCCTTGCGTCTGTCCTAGGAAAAATGATAACTAGGAGGTTAAGGGCACCTGTGACGCTGAAGGGCTGCCAGGCAAAGTAGGTTTTAAATGACTCTGACAGCAAAGCATCCTCCAAGAAGGTCCCTTGACAAGCTTAGGATGTATGGAGGTGGCTGCGGGTGTCCCTCAGGCTGCAGCCTTGACTGAAGGCATCAGACCCTTTCCAGGGTGGCCCAGCCATGGAGCTGGCAGGGTGGTGCGGCTTTTGGCTGGGGTTCTCAGAACCTCCCCACATGGATTTACTGCAGGGCTCTGAGGGTCCTTGAGACTCAGCCCGGGCTCCCCAGCACTTGATCTGAGAGATGACCTGGCCCAAAGTTGTGTCTGTCCTTTCCACAGTATCCTGCGGCCTTGCAGGTCAGCCCACGCAGAGTGGAAGGCCTGCAGGGAGCTGCAGTCTGTGCGTGGAGTCCCAGGGAGCGGGCGCACCTGGCCCCTGTGGAGCCTCTCTCTGTATCACAGCGCTGAGGCTCCAGATCTTTCCCCTGGCAGGGCCAGTGAGGAGGGTGGTGGGAGGTGAGGGCAGCTGAGAGCGGCCAGGTAAGTGGGAGCAGCGTGAGGGAGTCCCCTGGCCCAGGGCACACATGCTCTGCCATCCACAGTGGATGGGTCCCTGGGTGCATGAGGTGAGGCCACAGGTCGCTTTCTGGGAACATGCATTCCATTGACACCTCCACATGGAGACAGCACCTGAGTGAACACAGCCTGTCTTGCCCCCAGGCAGACGCGATGTCCCCAGGGGACCGCCACTCAGGCCTGGCCCCACTGGATGGTGGCATCCAGAGCACAACTCTGATCCACACACGGCCAACAGGCAGAGTCAGCTTGTGTGGATGCCGCCTGATGGGAAGTGGGCCAGATGCAGCCGGGTGAGCGTTTCCCTCCTCTGTGTCCTGGGACAGATACAACCAGCCCCGTGGTGAGAGCACGAGGCCCAACAGCACCCACCTCGTGCCTGCGCTGCCTCCGGGCCTGCCCAGCTGGTTTGAGGACTGGTCTGGGCTGGTTTCCGTGTGAACTGGTGGTTAGCCAGTGGGGACGAGGCTGTCCCTTTATGCCTACAGATGTCTGCATCTTAAATCCTGGGGGTAGTGGAGACCCTGGTGAATTTTAGAAGTTTAGCCTCGCTTTTGTGGGCCTCAGTCTCCAAGTTTGGGTGTCCCTGGGCGGCCTGGACTTCACCTTTACCCTGACACGATGCGGGCATGGGCCAGGCCGGCACGTGTGGCAAGTGAGGGTGCCGTTCTCCTGAGGGAGCTCCTGGGAGACTGCGAACGTGCTGCTCCCCGTTGGCCTCCAGTCTGGGCGGCCCTTCTCCTCTGCAGCCTCCCGACATCCCTTTGAGGGCAATGCCTGTCATCAGGGAAGCCGGTGTGGCCACATCTTCCAGGTACACTTCCTGGGAGGGTTCTGTGCTCTTCCAGTTTCCCTAAGTTAATACCACATGCCCTGCTGATGCCCACTGCCTCCCAGGGCTCTGAGGCACCATCCGTCTGTCTGGCAGGTGATGGCACAGTTCACAGGGTCATGAGTCTGAAGCAAGGGTTGGTCAATGTAACCAAATGCTAGGAAGGGTGCCTACTACCAACATTTTATTCTGACTTAAAACACAAATAGAACTCATTATAAAATCAGGAATTTAAAGTTGCTTAAAGAAATAAATTCTACTTTTTACCTTGGTGACTATGAACTTAGGCGGGGGAGTCACAGACGTTTCAAGAGTAGCTGAGCCACTTTGAGCTCTGGACTCGACCCCCTCGGTCCTCTGCACGTGTCTGTCACTTGATGATTCCAGCAGGGCCTGCCTGCCTGCCTTTCCCAGCCGAGGCATCAGGACACCTGCGCAGGCCTGAGCTGCTGTGCTGGCCCTGCCCCCAGCCTTGCCCCAGGTTGCGGGGCTGAGGTGTTTCTCTGAGGGTGGGTCTGGAGGCAGTTCTTTTTTAAAATTTTTTAAAAATTTTTATTGATTTCAGAGAGAGGAAGGGAGAAGATATAGATAGAAACATCAATAATGAGAGAGAATCATTGATCAGCTAGGGGATCGAGCCTGCAACCCAGGCATGTGCTCTTGACAGGAATCAAACCTGGGACCCTTCAGTCCCCAGGCTGACGCTCTATCCATTGAGCCAAACCAGCTAGGGCTGGAGGCAGTTCTTTATCTTTCCTGCACAATGTCTGCTCACTTCCTACCTTTGGTTTGTTTAAAGTGGAGTGAGACCTTGGGCTTTTGTGAATGTCTAAGTTTTGAATTTTCAAATGTTTATAATTTCCCCTCTTCCATTGTTTCACCTTACCTAATTCAGAACTAAATTTTTAGCAACTCACCTTTTATCAGTTTATAGCATGTGTAGGTAAATGACAAAATTCATGAGGTCAACTCACACAGCAGGCTGGGAAGTGGACAGTTGAAGCCAGGCCCACTGCAGGAGCACGTGGGAGGCCCCGGCAGGCCTCAGCGTTCACATCCTCGGCTGGCCTCCTGTGTCCTGTGGGGCTTCCCCAGAGGGAGAGCTCTGCCACCCTGGCAGCATCAGGACGATGGTGAGCAGCATGAATTAAGACTCCTTCTTCAGGAAATTGCAAGGAGCAGCAACGTGGAGAGAAGTTGCTCTTTGTTTTTTGCCCAGATGCACAGCCTGCTGGGCCCTGAGTCCCGTGGCGGAGGGCCCTCAGGGGTCTCACCAGAGATTAGTATTCCATCAGACCCTTTTCCTTGAGCTGCTCCTCAGGGGGGAGTGGGAGAGGCTCAGGGTGTCTGCGGAGACAGCTGCTGGGAGCATTCGTGCCGGCAGTGAGGCCCTCCAGCCCTGCTTTGCCGCATGGACACCACGAGGAGAGGCCAGGGCTCGTGAGGACACTGACTGGGTGATGGGCCGCTGCTGGTCACCACCCGGCACCCAGCCACTCAGGAGGGCTGCTGCTCCCGGGGCTTCCGTTGAATTGGGACATGGCCTTCAAGTAAAAGAGCAGCCTTTCTTCCTGAGGCCCACATACTTGTCCTGAGGACTTGTTAATGTGCTGAAATACACGCCACATAAATGTACCGTTTGCACCACTGTGCGTGTGCAGCTCCGCGGCATCAAGTACGTTCACAGTGCTGTGCGGCTCACACTGCGGCTGTTTGTCCTTACAGGAGGTGGTCCAGCTGCCTTTAGATTTTGTGAAGCAGCTCTGCTTAAAGATACAGTCTGAACGACCAGGTAAGGGTTTCTAACTTACACATTTCCTTTGTCATTTAAGATGCCCGATGTGAAGTGTGTGACATTTTTCCTCATGTCAGGTAGATGCAGCTTTCAGCATTTCTTTTGCCAGAAACTTGATCATCAGGGTAGAGACCCCAGGAGCTTACGAAGACAATTCTGTCATCAGATCCCCAGGCCACTGCAGAGAATGTATGACCAGGGACTAATTAATACTAAGAAACATGCAGTTGGGAGCGAGAGGGAGCCGAGGGAGTTAGGGGAGACTCAGGGAAGGGAAGGGAGGCTGCAGGAAGGCTGGAGGAGTCAAGGAAACCAGGTAGACCCACACCGCAAAGGAGGGCCAGGCCCACAGAATCTGCAGCCGGAGAACCTGCCCCCAGCGTACCTGCCCCATCACCTCCCGTACCTCCCCCATCACCTCCCGTACCTGCCCCATCACCTCCCGTACCTGCCCCATCACCTCCCGTACCTCCCCCATCACCTCCCATACCTGCCCCATCACCTCCCGTACCTGCCCCATCACCTCCCGTACCTCCCCCATCACCTCCCGTACCTGCCCCATCACCTCCCGTACTTTCTTGAACTTAGTCATGGCTTAGTGACAGAAGCCATGTCAAAGCCTTGCCTTTCAGGGTCAGAGACAAAGAGGTAAAGCCCCTATTGAGATGGACATGCCTCCGCCCAAAACACAGCCAGGCAGCCACGGTGTGCAGTGGCCGGTGGAGAAGTCTCCCTTGTTTGACAGGAGCAGGCCAGCCCCCAGGGCACCGTGCCTGGAGCCCCGGTTGAGGAGGCCTAGAGGAGTGGGCTCCGTGTTGTGAGGGCTGAGGGAGGAAGGAGGTCATAGCCACGTTGAAGCCAGGACAGCGTCTTAGCTGTTTCCTCCTCTAGAGGAAGACAGACTGAGACTTGTTCTAGGTTCTGCTGTGCAGCTGCAATGCTGCTCAGTACCATTATTTTATTTTAGAATTAGTAATTAAACGTATGCTACTTAACAGTGATAAGTACTGTGCCCCATTGTAGTGATGACTCGCCATCAGCCTTGTTCTGTGAAAGGGGAAAGGCCAGCCTCACGTGGGGTCTGGAGGTCACATGTGCCTCCGTGACTGCCCACAGCACAGCTTCCCGCAGCCCCTCTGGGGAGCTGTGTGTGCGAGCCTCCCACGGAGCCCGCAGGAGCAGGGAGAGGCTGCTGCCTCCTTCCTCTGAGGTCCTGGGTTAAGGGGCTCACAGAATTTGGGGGCAGTCCCCAAGGCCACCTCACTTCTGATGACAATTGAACATTTGGGGGTCCCCAAGACCAACCTCAGGATCTGATAATTTATTAGAAGGACCTATAGAACTCATTGTCATTGTCATGTTATGGCTGGTCGCAGCTCAGGGACACAGGTAAGACCAGCAGGAGGAAGAGGCGCTGGGGGCAGGTCCAAGGACACGGCATGTGCTTCCCGGTGTCCTTCCCCCTGGAGTCGTGTGGGGTGCGCGTCCTGCTTGCAGCAGCAGTGTGTGAGCGCATGGAGGAGTGCCACGCACGGAGGCTGCCCAGCTTGGTGGGAGGGTTTTTGGAGGGTTGGGCATTAGACACAGCTGACTAGCTGCCCTCAGCCTCCAGCTTTCTGGAGGTCGAGCTGATACGGTGAGGCCCAACCCCCACCCTGAGTCACAGTTGTACTCCTGTGACTCAGAGGCCTCCGGCAGGCAGCACTTTCAGCTGGAGGCGGCCGCCCAGGAGCTGGAGGCCAGGGCTGACCTTTCCTCCACAGGAATTGGCCAAGTGGCTGCAGGGGCGCCTCGTATCCCTGGCACTGATCCTCAGGTATTTCCCCTCTGTCTTCTAGAATCTCGCTGTGACAAGGACCTGGACACTCTCAGTGGTTATGCTCTGTGCCTTCCCAATTTAGCCAGACTTCAGACGTACCATTTTGCCGAGCACCGGCCGATTCTGTGTGTAGAGATCAAGGTGAAGTTTTGTAAAGGGGAGTGGTGTGGGGAGAAGGGAAAGGTGGGTTCAAGTTGTGAGTCCAGGGCACCTGCCAGAGCACACCTTCCCACTGAAGCTCCTGCTGTCTCCACGGCCCCGCAGCCCTTCTCAGGCCCAGCATTTCCTAGAGCAGTGGTTCTCAACCTTCTGGCCCTTTAAATACAGTTCCTCATGTTGTGACCCAACCATAAAATTATTTTCGTTGCTACTTCATAACTGTAATGTTGCTACTGTTATGAATCGTCATGTAAATATCTGATATGCAGGATGGTCTTAGGCGACCCCTGTGAAAGGGTCGTTCGACCGCCAAAGGGGTCGCGACCCACAGGTTGAGAAGCGCTGTCCTAGAGACTCCGTCTGCTTCCCGCTCCTTCCATGGTGCCACCTGCTCTGGTTTCTCCCACCGGCCAGCCCAAGGGACATGGCTCCCCAGGCCCCCAGATTCAGGCCTGTTTCCAGGTGTTGCGAAGGAGAGACAGCGGGACAGGCCCTGGCCGACAGCCACCAGCAGAAGTGCTTTGGATTCCACCCTCCCCGTTTGCTTTGGAAGGTGCAGCTCGCTAGGCCCCCCTGACCACTCCCTCTGCCATGCCCTGTGGGCCCTGTGGTGACACTACATGCTGTGTTCCAGGAGGTCAGCTTGAGGGCTGCCCTTCAGACTGGAGGGCACTCTGTTCCTTTGCTTCTGTCCTGCTCATGTGAAACCTCCCTCGGTTTGTCGTGGCCAGGAGTCCTGAGCTGGGGGACAAGGGGTGTTGCATGTCTATTGGAGGAAGTGATTGCCGGATAAGGGCCAGGCCCCTGGCTTCATTCTGCTGCCCAGTGTCCAGGGGGCTGCTCAGGTCTTCCTCAGGAAGCTTCCCGGATGTCCCAAGCCATTGTTTGTCTCCTTTTCCCAAACCTCTTTGGTGGTGATTTCCGGGTCACACCCTTGACCCTGAGCACTCACAACCCCTGTGCTCAGTGGGGACTGTGGACCTGCTTCTCCAGAGGGTGAGTGTCTTGGCCTCACAGAGACATGGCAGCTCTCCAGGGCCACGTGCTAAATTCAGGTCTTACATGTTGTATGTGCCCAGAAACCAGGGGTTTCAAAAGGCACCCGGGGTTCCAGACGTTTTGGGAGCCTAGCAACCATCAGATGGGCCCTTCCTGTTCATGACTTCTTGTCAGAGGGAATGAGGTCCTGCTTCTTGGAGCTGGGAGCACTCCCAGCATCTTTCCAGTCTCGTTTGTCTTGAAAACACAAAGCGACTCTGTGTTGTGCTTTTCAGTCCAGCAACTGAGGACCAGTGAGAGTTCTGACTCAAGCAGCAAAGAGATGTTTAGATGATACGACAAGAGAAGCATCAGGGGCTAGAGAGAAAAGCAGCTTTGGGGACAGTTCTGTCCAACACGGCTGCTGCTCCCAAAGTTGCCTTGTAGTTCTATGTCTGCTTAAAGCAGCGGTTCTCAACCTGTGGGTCGAGACCCCTTTGGGGGTCGAACAACCCTTTCACAGGGGTCGCCTAAGACCATCGGAAAACACATATATAATTACATATTGTTTTTGTGATTAATCACTATGCTTTAATTATGTTCAATTTGTAACAATGAAATTGGGGGTCACCACAACGTGAGGAATTGTATTAAAGGGTCGCGGCATTAGGAAGGTTGGGAACCACTGGCTTAAAGGTATGCGATTTCTCCCTAAGCAGATTTTCTTATTTATTTTGCAGCCAAAATGTGGGTTTATTCCTTCCTCCAGTGCCGTGACGCATGAGATGAAGCACAAGGTGTGCCGCTACTGCATGCACCAGCACCTCAAGGTGAGCACTGGCCAGCCCACCCGCCTGCAGCGCCGCTGGGAGGGCGCCGGCCTGCAGTGACCACCCAGAGTTTTCAAAAGAGTCGAAGAAACTGTAGATGCTTATTATTTACCTCACCTTTTTGTTGTTCATTTTAAATTGAGATAAAATTTTTTGCCCTAAGATTCACCCTTTTAAAGTGTATAGATTGAGTATATTTTAGTATATTCACAAAGTTGTACAACCATCACCACTACCTAATTCCAGAACATTTTCATCACTTCAAAAAGAAATTCTGTCCCCAGGAGCAGTCCCTGTCCAGTCCCCTGTCCTGCCAACCCCTGTCAACCTCCTATGTGTCTGGATTTGCCTGTTCTGGACAGTCATACAATGTGTGCCTTTTGCAACTGTCTTTTTCCACTTAGTATAATTATATTGAGTCCATCCATATAGTAGCATGTATCAGCACTTCATTCCTCTTGTGGCTGATTAATATTCCATTGTCTGGGAACATTTTGTCCATCTACTCATCTGTTGATGAACATGTGACTTTTTTCCACCTTTTGGTTATTGTGAATAATGTTGCTATGAATATGCATGTACATGTGTTTCTTTGAATCCTGTTTTCAGTTTCCTTGGGTAGTGTGCCGAGTCGGCACGGCCATGGGTGAGCCTGAACTCAGGCCCCTGTTCCCCATACTCAGCCCCATGTTGGGAGCCATATGTGCCGCGCCAGCACAGACAGGTTCAGTGAGCCTGAGAGGGGGCGGTGAAGGATTGAGAAAAGACAGATAAGAGAAAAAAGCTGGGTCTGGGTGGGACAGTGTCCTCTCTGATGGAGAGCTAGCGACAGCACCACGGCCTGCAAGCCGCGTCTTTATTTTATAGCCACATTCCACAAGGCAAAGTAAGGGCGTGGTCAAGATGTTTACAACATTCTTGCGGTTTCGAATCTACTCAATTACATGCACCTGAACTCTATCAAGCCCACATCACTCAGCCACAGTGGGACCACAGGTGCAGACCATAGGTTCAAGCTTACAAACTATAGTCTTTGGCTATAATTGTGCTGGGGGCTTGCACGTGGCTTTGCCACAAGAGGATTGTGCCCTCTCATTAGTCTCAGGCTTGAACCTGTTCAAATGCTGTAGCTGCTCTCCACAGGGTAGATTCCTTGGAGTGGAATTACCGGGTCTTAGGGAAGTTCTATGTTTAACTTTTTGAGAAAACACCACACTGTTTTCCCCAGCCGTTGCACTATGTGATAGTCCCATCAGCAATGTATGAGTGTTCTAATTTCTCCACGTCCTTGCCAGCCCTCATTGTTCTTGTTTGTGGTGAGTGTGCAGTGGTAGCTCATTGTAGTTTTCATTTGCGTTTTTCTAACAGTGATGGTCAGCATCTTTTCATGTGCTTATTGTGTCATTTGACTATCTTCTTTGGAGAAATATCTATTCAAGTTCTTTGCCCATTTTGAATTGGGTTTTTCTGTTGTGGAGTTTACATGTTCTTTATGTATTATACTAGAGTCCTGATGCACAAAATTCATGCAAGGGGCTCAGCCCTCGCAGCCCCAGCTTTGTCTGGAAGGTCGTCCAGAAGGACATCTGGAAGGATGTCTGGAAGGTTGTTCGGCTGTCTGGTCTAATTAGCATATTATGCTTTCATTATTATAGATGTGATTTGCAAATATTTTTTCCTCTTCTGTCATTGCCTTTTACTCGTTTTTCTTTTTAATATTGTTTTTATTGATTTCAGAGAGGAAGGGAGAGGGAGAGATAGAAACATCAATGATGAGAGAGAATCATTGATCGGCTGCCTCCTGCACGCCCCCTATTGGGGACCGAGCCTGCAACCCGAGCATATGCCCTTGACCGGAATCGAACCTGGGACCCATCAGTCCACAGGCTGATGCTCTAGCCACTGAGCCAAAACGACCAGTGCTACTCTGTTGATAGTATCCTTTGATGCACAAAGTTTAAAATTTGGTAAAGTCTATTTTGTCTACTTTTTCTTTTGTTGCCTGTGCTCTTGGTATCATATCTAAAAAATCATTGCCTAACCCAAGATCATGAAGCTTTTCTCCTATTTTCTTCTAAGAGTTTTATAGTTTTAGCTCTTATGATTAGGTCTTTGATCCATTATGTGTTAATTTTTTTTTTTGTTGTTTTTACTATGAGGGAACATTTATTAAAGCTGAGGACAGTAAAACAAGAAAGGGCTTAGCATATGGTCAATGATTCTCTCTCATCCTTGATGTTTCTAGCTCTCTCTCCCCTTTCCTCTCTGAAATCAATAAAAATATATTTTTTTAAAAAGGAGGAAGAAAGGACTTAGCATAGAAGCAGCAACAGGAGAGCCAGGCTGGGCTGCCTTAGGTCTCTGGGAAGGCAGAGAAAAGCGGGCCTTGGGAGCAGGTTCAGGGGTGAGCCTGGGATGAGGGCTGCTGCCCATTGCTCCCCAGGTTGCAAGCCTCGTGGGGTCCTTTAGGTTTAGGAGATGCCTGCCTGTGGGGGAAGGAGAGGGGAGAGAAGAGGGAGAAGGGAGTGAGGGGGGCTGCTCCCCAGAGGAAGAGCACTTAGAGTTAATTTTTGTATATGGTGTTAGGTAAGGATCCAACGTCATTCTTGTGCAATGTCAACGTCATCCCAGCACCCTTTGTTGAAAAGACTGTTCTTCTTTTTCCATTGAATGGACTTGGCACCCTTATTGAAGATCTTTTGGCCATATATGTGATAGATTATTTCTGGCTCTCTAGTCTATTTTATTGGTTTATATGTCTGTCCTTATGCCGGTGCCATTCTTTGTTTGCTGTAGCTTTGTAGTAGGTTTTGAAATGAGGAAGTGTTAATCCTCCAGCTTTGTTCTTTTTCAAGATTGTTTAGGTTATTTGGTGACCTTTACAATTACGTATGAATGTGAGGATTGGATTTCTTATTTTTTCAAAACATGACTTGGAATTTTGACAGAAATGGCAGGAATCTGTGGATCACTTGGGTAATATTGCCATCTTAACCATTATAGTTTGCTAGCATTAAGTATATCCACATTGTCGTGCAGCCATCTCCAGACCTTTATTCATCCTGCAAAACTGAAACTATACCCATTAAACGGCCCCACATGTCCTCTTCTCACCCCTAGAACCGCCATTGCAGTTTTTACCTTTATGAATTTGACTGCTGTTGGCACCTCGTACGTGTGGAATGAGACAGTGTTTGTCTTTGTGACTGGTTCACTTTAACTCAGCATAGCGTCCTCCAGGTTCCTCCGTGCTGTGGCATGTCTCAGAGTTCCCTTCCTTTTGAAGCTGAATAATCCACTGAACTTGGGCTGTTGTCAATGATGCTGCTATGAATAAGAGTGTACAGATAGCTCTTGGAGACCCTGCTTTCCGTTTTGTGAGTAAATACCCAGAAGTAAGAATTGCTAGGTCATATGGTAAATCTGTTTTTAATGATGAGGAACCACACTCTGTGGTTCATAGAGCTGTTCCAGTTCACATTCCACCACAGCACGTTTCCCCACATCCTCACCAAAACTCGCTATTTAAAAAAAATATATATTTTATTGATTTTTTGCAGAGAGGAAGGGAGAGGGATAGAGAGTTAGAAACATCGATGAGAGAGAAACATCGATCGGCTGCCTCCTGCACACTCCCTTCAAGGTATGTACCCACAACCAAGGTACATGCCCTTTTACCGGAATTGAACCTGGGACCCTTGAGTCCGCAGGCCGACGCTCTATCCACCGAGCCAAACTGGTTAGGGCACTATTTTCTGTTTTTGATAGTAGCCATCTTAATGAATGTGAGGTGAGAAATGCAATTGGTTTTTGCATATTGATATTTTTTAAGGAAAAGAGGCTTATTTCTTTTGTGCACAATGACAAGAGTGGTATCCACCACCTGTTCATCCTGTGCCCCCCATCCTGGCTGGTGCAGGGCACTGTCGTAGCTGGCATTTCCCCTCTTCCCTGTGAACAGCACAGCTGGTGGCAGATGCGATGTGCACAGCTCTTCTTAGACTGTAGCAGCTGCCCAAGTTCTGACGGAGGGCAGGGTGTGGAGTGAAGCTGGGTCTCAGGGGCATCATCTGAAAGAACGGAGATAGAACGCCAAGGCTAGTGACCCCTCTGTGCGGCCAGTTTCTGACTCCCTCTTCTGAAGCCTTTCTGCTGTTCCCTTCCATTGGAGCAATTCCTGGTCCAACTCCCCCAAAGCCAAGGCAGAGGTTGGACTTTCTTCTGTTTGGCTTATTTACACTTAAGACCGTCAGTCAGAAAAAAAATTCAGTCTTGATCCTCACTGGCCTGACAACCTTCTGTTGTATATTTTTTAGTGTTCAGTGGAAAATAGAAACAATTCAAAGTAGAAAAGTTTAATACAGGACATGAAGTGTATGCAGACTCATTGGAAAGCTGGAGTGAGCCATAGGTGGTTCTCCAGGAATGAGAACAGCGGAGACCTGCCGCCTCAGGGAGGTGATGGAGAGCCCTGCAGAGCTGCATCCAGGGCAGGGAGGCCCCACAGGCTCAGCTGCTCCGGAGCACCCCAGAACTCAGGATGGGACCCTGGGAAGGAAAGCCCACCCAGAGTGAGAGCCTGCGGTGTGCTGTGCAGTGACCTTTTATCCTGTCACCCTTTGATGAACTTGTTTATTTGCTCTAACATTTTTTGATGGTTTCTTAGGATTTTCTATATACATGGTCAGATCACTTGCAAATAGAGATAGTTCTGGTTCTTTCTTTCCAACCTGATGCTTTTTGTTTTTCTTCCCTAATTGTCCTGGTTAGAACTTGCAGTACAATATTGTGTAGGAGGAGCAAGAGTGGACACCCTATCTTTGGGGGGACACTTTCACTTTTCCACATTCTGTGTAATGTTCACTGTGAGTTTGATACAGATGTTCATTTTGAGTGCTGCTTGAAAGGATGGTGAATTTTGTCAAGTACTTGTCCTATATTGAAATGATCATGAGGTGTTTTCTTCTGTTAACATAATGAATTACATTGATTTTCATATGTTGAACCACTCTTGTATGTCTTGGATAAATTCCACATGATTGTAGGAGGATAATCCCTTTAATATGCTGTTGAATTTGATTTGTCCGTTTTGGTCAAGGATTTTTTCTTAAGGAATATTGGTCTATAGATTTTCATTTTTTAATGATGTCCTTGTCTGGGTTTGGTACAGGGTAGTAACTGGCTCCATGGAAGTGGGTTGGGAAGGGTCTCCTTCTCTCCACTCTTCCGTTTTTTGGAAGAGTTTGAGTGTTGGGGTTACACACGTGGTAGAATTCACTAGGGAAGCCGTCTGGTCCTGAGGTTTCCTTTGTCGGTAGGTTTTTTATTACAGATCCAGTCTCTTGTTATGGTCACTGGACAGTTTTTTATGCGGGTCTAGGTGGCATCTCTGAGATTTATCTTTCCCCACTCAGATCTGTTGTTAAGCCCTCTACTGACTTGTTCATTTTTGTTCTTTTCAACTACAGAATTTCTGTCTGGTTCCTTTTTAAAATTCTGTCTCTGTTGTTATTCTCCAATAGATAAGACACTGTTTTCCTTGTTTACTTTAGCTGTATCGCAGTTAAGGTAGCTGATTCAAAGTCGTATAAGTCAGTCCAATGTCTGAGCTTCCTCAGGGACAGCCATGGATTGCTTTATGCCCTGAAGGTATGGATCATACTTTCTTGTTTCTTTGTATATCTTGTAATGATTTGCTGACCATGGACATTTTAAGTAATATAATGTAGCCACTCTAGAAATCAAATTCTACAACCTCTCTAGGATTTCTTATTGCTGCTTGTTGTAATTGTTATTGCTTTTTCAGTGACTTTTCTATGCTAACTAAAGGCCCGGTGCACGGATTCATGTACTAGTGGGGTCCCTCAGCATGGCCTGTGGGAATCGGTCCGAAACCAGCAGTCCAACGCTGCCTGCCGCTCCTGCCTGCCACTCCTGCTCATCCCGGCCCCGCTGTGCCTGCTGCCCCCGCTGCTCGGTAGGCTCACTGCTGGTCTGCTGCAGTCTCTGGGCCGCAGCAGCCAGCATGAGCCCTGCGTCTGGCATCCATCGGTCAGCTGAGCAGCGCTTCCGCTGTGGGAGCACACTGACCACCAGGGGTCAGCTCCTGCATTGAGCGTCTGCCCCCTGGTGGTCAGTGTGCGTCATAGCAACCGGTCAACTGGTCGAACCAACTGTCGCTTAGGCTTTTATATACACTGAGTGGCCAGATTATTATGACCGGTCAGATTATTATGATCACCCCATCAGTACTTTGTTGGGCCACCTTTTGTCTTCAATACTGCGGCGATTCTTCTTGGCATTGACTCCACGAGATGTTGAAAGGTGATGCGAGGAATCTGAAACCATGCCTGATGAATAGCACTGTACAGTCTGTGAAATTTGATGGTTGTGGAACCAGCTGCCTGATGGCTCTTTTAACTTCGTCCCACAAATGCTCAATTGGATTGAGATCTGGTGATTGTGGGGGCCACCTAATCAAGGTAAAGTCTCCCTCATGGGAGACTTTCATGTTCTTGAAACCACTCCTGCACAATACGAGCACCGTGGCATGGCACATTGTCTTGTTGGAAGAAGCCATCTCCATTGGGATACGCCATCAACATGATAGGATGAACTTGATCAGCAACGATACTTAGGTATGTTCTGCTATTTAGACGTTTATAATGATCTGGCCCTCTAGCAACTTCAGCGCGAAATTATAGCTAATTTGCCTATAAACGTCAGGTGGTCATAATAATCTGGCCACTCGGTGTATATAGATTCTGAGAAGTCTGCATTTTTCTTGTGTGTAGCTTCTAAAGTCTCTGCTCAGTTAGCTTAGCAGGCAGCTCATGGTTTGGAAAGATTTTCTTAAATGCCTGGAACCAGTAAGATTCTCAGTTTTTGGCAAGAGGCTCTGTGTGTGTGCTGAGGCCTGCTTTCAACCCTCAGCAGGAGAGTTGCAACTTTGCCTTAGCTTTCACTTTCAGAGCCTCTGATCGGCAGGAGGTGAGGGCCTTTGCAGGTCTTTGCAGAGCCTGTGCCTGGCCATCTAGATGCCCCAAGATGTGCTGGAGTTTTTACACCCTGTGCACATCTCACCCCTCAGCTTTTTCTGTTTAGCTTCAGGTTTAGCCTGTTGTTTGCCACAACTGTTATTCCCCATTGCAGGCAGCTATGAGATTGAAACAATTGCCTCTGAATCGTTTTCATAAGTGCCCCTGGGAAACAATGCCCCTTTGGTGCCTAGTAAGCTCTGAGACAGGTCAGTGAGCACAGCAAACCAAGAGATTGATTGGTGAGGTAATTGAATGCGTATTCTCTGGCCCTGTCCCGCCCTCTGCAGGCTGCCAGGCTTCTGTTTTCACCAGGACTGCTGGTTTCCAGGGTTCCCTTGGAGCTAGACGGGGGAGTGGGGGGGGGGAGTGGGAATAGGACATTAAAGTGCCACAAAGCTCACAGTTCTTACTTAGATTTGGCTGTATTTCTTGAGTAAATGCTCCCTAGATTGTTGCAAGACTTTGGTTAATTTTCAGAGTTACAAAAATTTTAATTGATTCTGACAGTTTTGCAGTTTTCTCATTGCTCATATGGGGGAGAGAATTTCCAGAGGTTCTTACTCCACTGTTTCTACTGACTTAATACCTGCTCATTTAACTGATAAAATATGGAATTGTATGAATTAGGTCACCTGCTTTCTCAGAGGTAACTCATGTTATCAGTTTGTACATCCTTCCCGACTTCTTCCTGTGCCGACAAAAATAAACATTATGCAGTGGAAGTGAGGTGATGCCATCTTTATACATATCTGTGCTCACATGTGCCTGTATACTCATTTCTAACGCAAATAGAGGGTCTTGCCATGTGCAATTGTTCTGCTAATTGCTTTTTTTCACTTAAATAATCCTTAAGGATTGTTTGTTGTGCAGCCTTAAGGGTTTTTCTTTGCATATTGTATAAGTATGTGAAACACATATCCCTTTTTTTCATTTTTAAATGTATTTTATATTGTTGATAGTATTACAGATATTTCCCATTCCCCCTCCCATCCCCCTCCTCCCAGTTCCTACCCAACCCCAAGTCTTTACCACCCTATTGCCTGTGTCCATGGCTATGCATATCCGTATATATAAAAGGCTACGTGTCTGTCCTTCCCTCCGACCGGTCACTATGACGCGCACTGACCACCATGGTGCATACGTTCAATGCAGGAGCTGCCATGACGCGCACTGGCCATTTAAAAATAAACAGCACCATGGACCTGGCGCTGACAAACCAACACTTGGCTTCCCCCAAGTGGGACACAGGCCCCACCACCACTCCAGAGCAACACCCCACCAAATCGCAGCCAACATTGCCGAGACCCATGGCACAAAATGGGGCCCACAGCTCAGCCCGGAACGGTCGCTGTGGCCGCCAGGTAATGACGTCACGTAGCAATGCCTGGCTTCCTCTCCCTAGCGACTAGCCTCCTTGGAGTTTCTTCAGCCCAGGAACATGACTTGCTTTATAGCCAGGTGCAAACATTTTACACTTTAACCAAATATCTGTGAAGCGTTTTCACGTGCCTCATCTCATTTGATTCTCACAGAAGTCCTGGAGTAGGTAGATAGGAGACTTGGTAGAATCCTATTTTCTTTTCATTAGCCAGAAAACAGAGATTTAGAAACTTGACCCAACTGAAAAGAAGTAAGAAATGGAGGAACTTGAAAATGACTTCAGGTTTTGTTACTGCGCAGAATATAATCAAACACTGCTGCAGTTAAATATTTTACCCTTTGTTCTCCCTGCGTGATCTACAATAATAATCTGCTTCATGTTGATATTTACTGCTGTGTTGCTGACAATTATCTGAAAGAGAAGTTGGGGTGCTTCACTGGGCTGGATAAAGTTTAGCTAAATCAGAAAGCAGGTCTAATTAAGCAAGTTCATTCTGCATATATAAAAGGCTAAATTGACTTGCGCATGCGCGGTACATCTAAAGCTCTCGCTGACACCATTCACACGCGTGTGTTTTGATCTGTCATTGTCAGTCTTGAATTTGGTTGACACTTCTGTTATTGAGAAAGGGTTAATAGCAATATTAAAATATTTTTTCTAATTAATTTCCTTCAATATGTACAAATCCATGCACCAGGACACTAGTAAGTATATAAGTTCTTTGGTTTATCTCTTCTCGTCCCTCTAGCCCCACATCGAGGTATGTCAGTCTGTTCTATGCCTCCCTGCTTCAGGTCTTATTTTGTCCGTCAATTCATTTTGTTCATTAGATTCCACAGATAAGTGAGATCATGTGATATTTGTCTTTCTCAGTTTGGCTTATTTCACTTAGCATAATATTTTCCAGGTCCATCCATGCTGTCCCAAAGGGTAAGAGATCCCATTATTGGTATATAAAAATGCCATCGATTTGTGGATATTGATTTTGTATCCTGCTACCTTGCCGAGTTCATTTATTAAGTTTAGTAGTTTCTTGGTAGAGTCTTTAAGGTTTTCTATGTATAATATCATGCCATCTGTGAATAATGATAGTTTTATTTCTTCCTTTCCAATTTGGATACCTTTTATCTGGCCTCCTTGTCTGATTGCTGTGGCTAGGACTTCCAGTACTATGTTGAATGAAAGTGGTGGAAGCCGGCATCCCTGTCTTGTTCCTGTTCTTAGGGGAAATGGTTTTAGTTTTTTTGCCCATTTTAGTATGATGTTGACTGTATGTTTGTCATTTATGGCCTTTATTAAGTTGAAGTATGATCCCTCTATTTCCACTTTACTGAGAGTTTTTATCAAAAAAGGGTGCTGTATTTTGTTGAAAGTTTTTTATCTTTCAATTTGTTATGTGATATATCACAGTTATTGATTTGCAAATACTGTACTAGCCTTGCATCCCTGGAATAAATCCCACTTAGTCATGGTGTGTGATCTTTTTAAAATATTGCTGGATCCAATTTGCTAATATTTTGTTTAGGATTTTAGCATCTGTGTTCATCAGGGATATTGGCCTGTAATTTTCTTTCTTTGTAGTACCTGTATCTGGTTTTGGAATTAGGATAATGCTGGCTTCGTAAAAAGAGCTTGGATTTTTTTTTTTGCTCTCCAGTTTGGCTCAGTGGATAGAGCGTCAGCCTGCGAACTGAAAGGTCCCAAGTTCGATTCCAGTCAAGGGCACATGCCCGGGTTGTGGGCTCGATCCCGTGAGGGACTTGTAGGAGGCAGCAATCCACCATGATTCTCTCTCATCATGGATGTTTCTATTCTCTCTCTCCCTCTCCCTTCCTCTCTGAAACCAATAAAAATATATTTTTTTAAAAGAGAGAGAGAGCTTAGAAGTGTTGCTTCCTCTTGGATTTTTTGGAATAGTTTGAGGAGTATAGGTGTTAGTTCTTCTTTGGATGTTTCATAAATTCTCCTGTAAATCAATCCAGTCAGGGACTTTTGTTTGCTGGAAGTTTTTAAATTACTGCTTCAATTTCATCCGTTGTCATTGGCCTACTCAGGTTTTCTGATTCTTCCTGATTGAGTTTTGGAAGATTGTATGTTTCTAAGAATTTGTCCATTTCACCCAGGTTGTCCAGTTTGTGGGCATATAGTTGTTCATAGTCTTTTCTTACAATCCTTTGTATTTCCGTGGTGTCCGTTGTTATATCACCTCTTTCATCTCTGATTTTATTTATTTGGTTCCTCTCTCTTTGTTTCTTGATGATTCTGGCAAGGGGTTCATCAATCTTGTTTATCTTTTTAAAAAACCAGCTCTTGGATTTATTGATATTTTGGACTTTTTTTTTTTAGTCTCTATGTCATTTATTTCTGCTCTGGTCTTTATTATTTCCTTCCTTCTACTTCCTCTGGGCTTTTCTTGCTGTTCTCTTTCTACTTCATTTAGTTGTTGGGCTAGATAGTTTATTAGTCCTTTTTGTTGTTTCTTGAGGTAGGCCTGTAGTGCTATGAACTTCCGTTTCAG
This sequence comes from Myotis lucifugus, assembly GCF_000147115.1. NCBI lineage: Eukaryota > Metazoa > Chordata > Mammalia > Chiroptera > Vespertilionidae > Myotis > Myotis lucifugus. The sequence goes on along the minus strand of NW_005871452.1, from coordinate 755,534 downwards.
CACTGCTTTCGCTATGTTCCATAGGTTTTGAGTGGTTGTGTGTTCATTTTCATTTGTTTCCAGGAAGTTTTTAATTTCTTGCTTGATCTCATTGGTAACCCATTCATTGTTTAATAACATGCCATTTAGCTTCCATGTATTTGAGTGTTTTTGAGTTTTGTTATTGTAGTTGATTTCTAACTTCATGCCACCGTGATCTGAGAAGATGCTTGGTATTATATCAATCTTCTTGAATTTGTGAATGGGTGAAATGTTCTGTAAATATTGGTTAGATCCATCTGATCTAGTGTGTCATTTAAGGCCTCTGTTTGCTTGTTAATTTTTTGTCTTGAAGATCTATCCAGTGAAGTCAGTGTGGTGTTAAAGTCCCCAACTATGACTGTATTGCTGTCAGTCTCTCCCTTAAGGTCCATCAAGGGTTTTTTAATGTACTTCAGTGCTCCTATATTGGATGCATATATGTATATAAGGGTTCTATTTTCTTATTGAATCATTCTGTTTAGTATAATGAAGTGGCCTGCTTTGTCCGATATGAGTATTACTACTCCAGCTTTTTTTCCCTTTCCATTTGCATGGAATATATTTTTCTAGCCCTTCATTTTCAGTCTCTGTGTATCTTTTTTGTTCTGAGGTGAGTCTCTCATAGACAGCACGTATATGGGTCATGTTTTCTTATCCATTCAGTCACCCTATGTTTTTTGAGTTGAGCAATTAATCCATTTACATTTAATGTTATTATTGGTAGGTATTTATTTATTGCCATTTTTATTTTCTTTATGCCTATGACCCTCTCTCTCCTTTTCTTCTTCTTAAAGCAGTCCCTTTAACATTTCTTGCATTGCTGATTTGGTGGTAGTGTACTCCTTTAACATCTTATTCTGTGGGAAGTTTTTATTTCACCTTCAATTTTATATGATAGCCTCGCTGGATACAGTAGTCTTGGATTTAGGTCATTGCTTTTCATTTCTTCGAGTACTTCATGTCACTCCCTTCTGGCCTGAAGTGTTTCTCTTGAGAAGTCAGTTCTAATGGGAACTCCTTTGTATATAATTTTCTCTCTCTCTTGCTGCCTTTAAGATTCTTTCTTTGTCTTTAACATTTGCCATTTTATTATTTTTTAGTCCTTACCTCAGGATATTTTTCCATTGATTTTTAGAGAGAGTGGAAGAGAGAGGGAAAGACAGAGAGGAATATTGATGTGAGATACACACATCAGTTGGTTGCCTCCTGCATGTGCCCCAACCAGGGCCCAGGCCGGGGTGGAGCCTGCAATGAGGTATGTGCCCTTGACCAGAATTGAACTTGGGACCCTTCAGTTCACAGGCCAATAATCTATCCACTGAGCCAAACTGGTTAGGGCTAACATTTGCCATTTTAATTATGATGTGTCTAGGTGTGGGTCTCTTTGGGTTCATCTTGATTGGGACTCTCCGTGCCTCCTGAACTTGTATGACATTTTCCTTCACCATGCTGGGGAAATTTTCTGTCATTATTTCTTTAAACAGGTTCTCTGTTCCTTGCTCACATTCTTTCCCTTCTGGCATTCCTATAATGTGGATGCTTTTATGTTTCATGGTGTCCCAGAGCTCCCTTAAGCTATCTTCCTGCTTTTTGATTCTTTTTTCTATTTGCTGCTCTAATGGGTATTCATTTCTACCTGTATTCCAAATTGCTGATTCCTTACCCTGCTTCATCCAGTCTGCTTTTAATCCCTTCTAGGGTGTTCTTCACATAAGATATATCATTATCATTTCTGTCTGGTTCTTGGACTCTATTTCCCTTCTCATGCTGTTGTAATTTGCACTAAGTTCCTTAAGCATCTTTATAACCATTGCTTTGAACTCTATTTCTGATAGGTTTCTTGCCTCCATCTTGTTTAGTTCTTTTTTCTGGAGATTCCTTCTTTTCTTTCACTTGGGGTTGTTTCTTTGTCTCCCCATTTTAGCTGTCTCTTTATATTTGCTCCTATGTACTAGATAGAACTGCTATGCCTCTCAGTCTGTGGGATGGGCTTACATAGAAGTTGTCTTAAGGGGTCTAGTGGTGTAGTCTCTTTGTTCAACTGAGCTGGATGCTCTAGGAATGCTCCTTATGTGCATTGTTTGGGCTCTCCTATAATTGGGACTTGATTGTTGATGTCTGTTTGTGGGAGGGATCTCCTCTCTGACTAGCTTCCAGTTTCAACCCCAATGTCTTCCTGCCACCTGTCCAGTGGTCGGGGACTCCTTAGCCCAGAGGCTGGGTCTGCCTTGAGCCTCACACCTTGGTTGACCCTGTTCTGAGCTGTACTTCCTTCCCCACGGAGCTGGTCCTGCTGGTGTCACCTGCAGGCACTTGGGGTCCTGCTGGCTTTTGCTTTTCTGAGCAGTCTGGGATGGTGTCTGTGGTGGAGACCCAAACTGCTGTTTTGACTAATTAGATCATTCAAAGACTCAAAGCCTCTAGAGAACCTCCTCTGTCTGCAAACTGATTGGATTCAGTCTTGAGTAGCCTCAGGCAATTGTCCACAGTTTGGGTGAAAGGTTTTCCAACAGGGTGGGACAACTGCTTCTGCCTATAGGCTAATTGTTATTCTCAGTCTCTTAATGAGCCTCAGAAACTCCACAGGGTGGAGCAAGGGGCTTTCCAATAGGGTGGGCCAACTGTCTCCCCCTCCCAACCCTCAGGTACAAAACACCTGGATAGCAAATGTCTGTATGAGAAAGATGACCTCCACAGCATGAGGGAATGACTTAGTACAGGAAACTGGGGTGTCTACCTTCTGAGGTCTAGCTGCATAGCCCGCAACCCTGACTTCTGCTCAGCTCCAGTCCACTCTGTCCTTCCTCTGCCAGAGCCCAAGGTGAGTGGCTGCACATGGAATTTTGTGCACTGGCCCTTTAAGAGGGTCCCTGCATTTCTAGCCGTCTCTCCCTGGCCCACAGCAACCCTGCTGCTTTTCAGAATCAGATGTTCTGTGAGCACCTTTCTCAGTTCTGGTGCTCTCTGCTGGGGGGCCCAGCTTAGGGTTTAGAACCCAGAGTTCTCAGTGGCAACCCCTCCCCCAGCTGAGATCTCTCTCCAGACCTTCAGCTGCTGTCTGTGGGCGCCCGGCCAGCCCTTTCGCGCCTCCACCCCTCCTGCCAGTCTCTGTGTGGTCTCCACTTTCTGTCCTTGGTTATCAGGGTTCTCTCCAGCTGGTCTTCAGTTGATTATTCAGGAAGTTTTTCTCTATTTTAGTAGTATTTCCAGTTTGGTCCTGGGAGCATGTCTGTGAGCTTCCACTTAATCCACCACCATTTTTAATCCCTACATATATCCTTTTTATTCTCTCTCTTTTTAAATATATTTTTATTGATTTCAGAGAGGAAGGGAGAGGGAGAGAGAGATAGAAACATCAATGATGAGAGAGAATCATCTATCAGCTGCCTCCTGCACACCCCCTACTGGGGATCGATCTGGCAACCTGGGCATGTGCCCTTGACCAAAATTGAACCCTGGAGCCTTCCGTCCGCAGGCTGATGCTCTATCCACTGAGCCAAACCAGCGAGGGCTGTTGTTTTTTTTTTATTAAGTAAGTGATAGCATATGCTTTGTTCTGCAAGTTGCTTTTTGCCTTGGATAAATTTTGGTGATTTTTAGTTCTACCTCTTTCTTTTGGTGGCTGCATATCATTTATTCATTCCTTCACTGAACATGTGTCCTGTCATGTCCTGGCCCATGAGAGCACATCTACACTAATAAAGACAAAGATGCTAATTGACCGTAACTTTGTTACGCCCTAAGCCACGCCCACCAGCCAATCAGAGAGACTATATGCAAATTAACCCAACCAAGATGGCGTCCGGCAGCCATGGAGCTGGAGCAAGCAGGAGGCTTGGTTGCCCAGGCAATGGAGGAAGCCAAGCTTCCTGCCAGCCCTGAGCCAGCTGTGGCCTCCGCTAAAGGCAATAAAGTTTCAATTATAGAAGATAAACAAATCCCAGATACCTGCTTCCAGCCAGCCTCCACTGGGAGCTTGGGTGGCTGGGGGTTGTGGCCAGCCTGCAAACAGCCATCAGCCCCTCACCCAGGCTGGCCACACCCTCATGGGGTGAGGGTCCCCGTTGGGGGGCTTAGCCAGCCTGCAAACGGCCCTCAGCCCCTCACCCAGACTGGCCAGGCACCCCAGCAGGACCCCTCACCCTGAAGGGGCTGTGGCCAGCCTGCAAACGGCCCTCAGCCCCTCATCCAGTATGGCCAGGCACCCCAGTGGGGACCCCCACACTGAAGGGGCTGTGGCCAGCCTGCAAAAAGCCATCAGCCCCTCACCCAGACTGGCCAGGCACCCCAGCGGGGACCCCCCACCCTGAAGGGGCTGTGGCCAGCCTGCAAACAGCCCTCAGCCCCTCATCCAGTATGGCCAGGCACCCCAGTGCGGACCCCCACACTGAAGGGGCTGTGGCCAGCCTGCAAACAGCCATCAGCCCCTCACCCAGACTGGCCAGGCACCCCAGCGGGGACCCCCCACCCCTGAAGGGGCTGTGGCCAGCCTGCAAACGGCCCTCAGCCCCTCACCCAGTATGGCCAGGCACCCAAGTGGGGACCCCCACACTGAAGGGGCTGTGGCAGCCTGCAAATGGCCCTCGTCCCCTCACCCAGTATGGCCAGGCACTCCTATATAATAAAAGGGTAATATGCAAATTGACCCTAACAGCAGAACGACTGGGAATGACTGGTCACTATGACACTATGACACACACTGACCACTAGGGGGCAGATGCTCAATGCAGGAGCTGCCCCCTGGTGGTCAGTGAGCTCCCACAGGGGGAGCTCTGCTCAGCCACAAGCCAGGCTGACGGCTGCCAGTACAGCGGTGGTGGTGGGAGCCTCTCCCGCCTCCTCAGCAGCAATAAGGATGTCCGACTGCAGCTTAGGCCTACTCCTCGCTGGCAAGTGGACATCCCCCAAGGGCTCCCGGGCTGCCAGAGGGATGTCTGACTGCCAGCTTAGGCCCGCTCCCCCAGGGGGCAGGCCTAAGCCAGCAGGTGGTCACCCCCGAGGGGTCCCAGACTGCGACAGGGCACAGGCCGGGCTGAGGGACCCCCCGCCCCCCCGAGTGCACAAATTTTTGTGCACCGGGCCTCTAGTGTACTATGATTTACTTAGTTGTTTCTAGGTCTTGCTCTTATTGATATAGCAGTGAACATCCTTGAACCTGTGATTCCTTGTAGATTTGCCAAGTCAGGATAATTTTTAATTTTTTTAAAATTTGTTTTTATTGATTTTAGAGAAGGGAAGGGACAAGGAGGAGAGAGATAGAAACATCAATGATGAGAGAGAATCATTGATTGGCTGCCTCCTACACACTCCCTCCTGAGAATCAAGCCCAAAACCCGGGCATGCGCCCTGACTGGGAATCGATCTGGTGACCTCTTGGTTCATGGGTGGACACTCAATCACTGAGCTGCACCAGCCGGGCCCACCTTTTAAATTTTGATGGAAACCAGCAAGTGGCCTTTTAAAAGGTTGTGCCAATTTTTCTTCTCATTGACAACATGAAATTGCTATGAACCACACCTGGATATTATAATTTTAAAGATTTATTTATCTGGTTACCAGATTTGGCCATGTCACTTTAAAAAGGCGTTTGCTGCTGCTTCCTGCTCATGTAGAGGCTGGGCCGGCAGCCACATGGGAACCTCAGAGGAGGGCCAAGCACCCACCTCTGCCAGTGAGGGTGTGTCCCTGAGGTGGTGATACCTGCTGGGACTCTTATCATCTCAGCCACTTGAGCTTGTGCTAAAGTCACCTCAGTGCTGCTCTCAGTCCCATCATGGACACGTGTGGTTTCTTCACAGGTGGCAACTGGGAAGTGGAAGCAGATCAGTAAATACTGTCCCCTCGATCTCTACTCAGGGTAAGAGACTGTCTTTGTCCCTAGTGCCATCTTCCCTGCAGGTGGGGTGGTTGGGGGTGTTCTGTGAGGAGTCATGGGGGTGTCCTGTGAGGGGTTGGGGGTATCCTGTGAGGGGTCACGGGGGTGCTTTGCCAGGCGGGTGGAGACAAGGTGCTCCTCCCCTGAGAGTGGAGACCCACAGCCTGTGCACCAGGTGCCCCAGCCACAGCTTGGCCACAGGCAGGGACTGCAAGGCCCGCTGCTGACCCTGCGCATCATCCTTTCCGTTTTAGAAATAAGCAGAGAATGTACTTTGCCTTGAAAAGCTTGTTGCAGGAGGCACAGAACAACTTGAAGATATTTAAGGTAAGAGGTGCTTCTGTGCTGTGGCTCTCCCACAGTGGAGCCCGCCATGCCAGGCTGAGCAGTGCATCCTGCTCTGCTCCCAGCCGGGCGGACACACAGGGTGGGCCTTCCAAGAGCATCCCAGGTGCAGCCTCACCCCCAGGGTGTGGGCTCCCTGACCCAGGTGCCTGGGCTCTAATCAGCCCCGACCTGGGTCTGGGGTGAGGACAGGCCTGGGTGCCTCTGAGGCCTGGCTGGCATCCGCCTTCCCAAACCTGGAAAAGGGAGACCTCAAAGTCAGTTTGTGTGTTTAATTCTTATAAGGACTTGAGGAACTCTATGTTTGAATTAGAAGATAGATTTCTTTCCATCGGGGGACTTATCTGGAACCTGTGGTCAGGCTGGCATTCTGTCTGAGGTGGCCTTTCTGGCTGCCCTGCCAGCTGGGCCCCGGACAGCTTGTCCTGCCCTGCGCCCCAGGCTGGGCCTCAGACCTGGGCCGTCTGCTGCTTCTGTTGGCATCAGCATGAAAAAAATCTAGAGTTTGGGAGAATTGTCTCAAAAGGGATGGATTAAGAGAAGGTACACAGCATGGCTTTTAAAAATAACATCTGGAGCAATGCAGTCCGTTTTCTCAAGTGCCGTCACTTTTTTAAAATTTTATGTTTTCATTGACTTTAGATAGAGAGAAACATGGATGAGAGAGAAACATTGATCGGCTGCCTCCTGCACGCTCCCTCCTGGGGATCGAGCCCGCAACCCAGGCATGTGCCCTGATGGGGAATGGATCCTGTGACCTCTTGCTCATGGGTCAGTGCTCAACTAGTGAGCCACCCTGACCCGGCCCAGGTGCCATCACTTCTCCTGAGCAAGCTGAGGTGCTGCAGGTCTCGCCTTCCGTGCCGCGCCGCTCCCGGTATGGAGCAGTTTCCTGGCCACACTCGGCACCGCCATCCTACTGTTCGTGTTCGTCCACGTGTTGTTCATAGACTCCATGACTGTGGCTCTGTCCACCCCAACACTGGTCATTTGTGAAACTTTGCGGGGACATGTGGAGTGACATGGAGCCTGAGTTGATGGCTCTCCTCCAAAAGTCACATGAGGTCCTTGAGCAGCTGTATCTGTGGGGGTAAAACTCCGTGCCCTCTGACTTCAGATGCTGGGGAGAAGAGGTCTTCCACCTCTGGGCTTGCTCAGCCCTCCTGGGCTGGGAGGGGGACCAGCCTCTCGGGCCAGTGCTGCCACCGCACTGGGCCTCGCACTGGGCCTCAGGCTCAGTCCCGGCCCCCTGGTGCCAGCTCAGCACATCCTCTTGGCCTGTTTTCCTCCTGAGAACTACTGCCTGCCCTTTGCCTGGCACACCCTGCTCCGCAAAAGGCCCATCTCAAGGGTGTCTCTTATGGCTTCCCTGGCCTTGGCTGGTCGTGGCCTTCGTTGTGTCCCCATCACCTTGGACACCCACTGAGCTCTGGCAGTGCCAGCAGGGCCTCCCAGGGAAGCTGCATCGCGTTGGTTCCCAGGACTTTGCCGAGGGAGGCACACCTGTCTGCACGCCTGTGGGTTGACTTGGCCACCTGGGGCGGAGCCGGAATGTCCTGTCGGTATGCCCTGCTGCTGCATGACAGGCACTCACACCTCAGCTCTGCCGGGGAGAGCAGCGGGGGCGGCTCTGGCTCAGGGTCTCTCCTGAGGCTGCTCCCAGCGAAACCCTGGCTGAGCCAGTCTGAGCTCCCGGGGCTTCAACCACGCTGCTGTGATCCAAGAAGAGAGCCACAGTGCAAGCCAGGCACCTTTCATCCCTGATCCATGAAAGACTACAGCTGGACACGCTGCCACTCTGCCCTATGCTGTTGGTCACATGGACCAAACCTCTGTAAAGTGGAGAGAACCTCGGGGTGTGAATATCAAGGGAGATGGGCCTTTGGGCACATCCTGCAGGCTGTTAGTCACACCTTCTCACAGGCAAGGAAACGAGGCAAGAGGTTCCACTCCCGTGGGATTGGCTGCTGCTCACGGGGTGGGAACCAGGGTTCTCTTAGGGCCTTTTCACCAGACACCATAGACCAAGCATGTCAAACTCAAAGGCTAACACAGGCCAAATAAAGAAGGTTTAGGTGTATGTGGGCTGCAAAAAAACAAAAGCTTCAGTTTTCATAGAAATGTAGGTTTATTTCGATAGAGACATGCTGAATACAAAGGGCTGAAATAAATGAGTCATCGTTTACATAAAATAACAACATTTTAATAATAATTAATTTTTTTTTTAATTTAATTTTATTTTTTATTTTTCGCTAAAAGTATTACAAAGGGTATTACATAAGTGTCCTTTTTTCCCCCCATAATTAATATTTTTTCTTGAACATTAACTTACCAGATACTGAATAACTTCACAAATTAATAAGCGTGACACAAATAAACCTATTTTTCTTGTTCTCCAAAAGCGAAATGTTTCCTGTTGCGCACATTAAACAAGTCAGTCCAAGACTAATGACGTGGCCATCGGCTGCTAAAATATTCGCTGCTAGTATTAGTGGAAAGAAATGGTGCGCCTGCGCGTAAGCTGTGTAAGGGAAATGAATGCAACCCAATTATAGTAACCAGTCATTAGCAAACGTTGTAGTTCGTTATTAATAATTATGTATAACAGGATATTGTAAAAATTAAGTCACGAAATTTTTATTAAAACGTTTCTTACATACCGTTAAATTGGCTGGGCGGCAAAAATATTCGTTGTGGGCCGCATGCAGCCCGTGGGCCGTGAGTTTGACAGGCTTGGTGTAGACCCCGTAAAAGTCATGGGCTAGGCCCACGGGGGGTTCCTGTCAGCAGCCTGTGAACACCGGTACCACAGGGGTTTCTTTGCTGGATTTGGTTTAGAAGGCAGGATGGCCTCTAAGGCGAGGGTTTCACACCCACCCTGGCGGGACCTGGCCCAGCCTTTCGCAGAGGACAGAGTTCTGCAGAACTGGCCATCCACAGCGTCTACACTGCCTCGCAGTTCCTCTGCTCAGGCCTGACGGACAGTGTCTCAGGAGACAGTGTCCCTGCCTCTGCAGTCCCGGCGGCCAGTGCGCTCTGTGTCTGGCCTGAGGGTTTGTACTTCGGTTCAGGACTCCGGTCTCCCGTTTTTAGAGCTTTTCTTCTATCCTACCTTCCAGTGGGACTTGCCTTTTGGTCCGTGACAGGGTGCGCGAGAGTGGGCTCCCCACCACCGCAGCACTGTGTGCAGGCCCCAATGGGCACTGGTTGATGTTCGGTCCCTTTGCCTGCCTGTCCTGTTTCTTTCCTGCAGAATGGGGAGCTGATTTATGGCTGCAAAGATGCCCGCAGCCCCGCAGTTGACTGGCGGGAGCTGGCACATCACCTGAAGCCGTTCTTCTACCCGTCCAACGGCCTGGCCAGCGGGCCCCACTGCGCGAGGGCCGTGATCCGGGAGCTGGTGCGCGTCATCACGCGGGTGCTGCTCAGTGGCTCGGACAAGGGCCGGGCAAGTGCCCTGAAGTTGGGGCCTGGGTCCCCAGGGCCTTGTGTCTGTGAAGCCAGCCCCTTCAGCAGGAGCCTGCGTCACCAAGGTAGGCTGGCAGGTGGGCAGAGCCCGGCGTCGCCTGATGGGGTCCTGCCTGGTCTCACGGAGCTTCTGCAGGAGCAGTCCGGGCCCCACAGGCCTCCCCAGAGCCAGCCTCCCTGCCTCTGAGCCCTAGGTGGGGAGGCTCCCTTCTCATCTCCGACGTGGGTGTGTACATGGCAGCCCAGATCTTTCCTACATCACTGTCCACCGTGTCAGTGTTTGCTGAGTGCTTTTTCCACGTCCTCCTGATCCATCCTCTTTGTGAAGCTGGGGCAGGCTTCCTCGGCCTGTTCTTAGGCACAGAAGTTGGAGCCCCACAGTGCAGGCCCTTTGCAGGGGGAGGGGAAGGTGCAGGGCCAGCAGGTGCAGGGCTCCTGGCTCTGGGCGCTCCCTGCTTGAGGGCCTGTTCCTCACAGACTCACCAGGAGCTGGCTGTGACTCGGTGGCCTCTGGGCTTCCAGGTGGCTAGCTTGAATTTTTGTCCTGAGTGTCCCCACGCTCCTCGTTTGCCCCTGTGTCATCCGCCAGCAGCTCAGGTCTGTGGCATGAGGAGCTGACTAGGAAGAGGAAACTGCGGTTTTGCTGCGGTCTGAGTTCTGGTGGGGCTGTGGGTGACTGTTAGAAGTGAGGTCACCCAGGCACAACCTAAACCACCACCCTCCGCGTGCCACCTCTTCTCCACGTGGGCTGTGGGTCGGAGCTCCACAGACATGCTCTCTCACATTTGGGGCTGTTAACATGGTCACTTTAAATGTTGTGCCTTATCTGAGAGCCATCTCTCTAAACAGCTCTGGGTTGGTGTGATGGAGTTGACGGATGCTGCAAGGGAAGAGAGGCACAGAGCGAGATGTGGGTCACCTGGCCCTGTGCACGTGCCTGCAGCCCAGCACCTCTGAAGCGGGCAGCCTGTGCCTGCTGCCGACATCAGTCCTTGACAGTAACCCTCCTTCTCCCCGGATGTTCTTGTTAGGAAAAAGCAGCCTGGAGCACTCGGGGTTGCCGAAGGGCTGTCTTCTGTACCAAACCCTTCAGGTGCAGATGTTGGACCTGCTGGACATCGAAGGCCTCTACCCTCTGTACCGACGGGTTGAGCGGTACCTGGAGGAGTTTCCTGAGCAGAGGTGAGGCTTGGCCTGCGGTACCCCTGCCCCTCTGGGTCCAGGTGGGACCCCTGAGCAGCTCTGAGGGTGAGATGGGGTGAGGGTTAGGGTTCTCCAGTGGAGGACAGCACAGGGCTCCCAGGAGGCTGACCCAGCTGCCTTCCCTCCGTCCCTTCAGATGCAGGCCCGCCCCAGGATGGTGCTGTGGGGTCAGTTTCTGGAAAAGCAGCACGTCCTGGGGGTTGGACAGTCCACAGCCGCGGCTCTGGGTCCTGAGTCAGGGCTGAGCTGCAGGGGGCAGTGCTGCTCCACAGCAGCAGCCTGTCTGCCCGGCAGCCTCTGCCTCAGGCTTCCCTGTGCCCACCAGTCGGGGTGGCTGGGCCCACACAGGCGGGGCGGCAGGCGGCACCTGCCTCCCACTCTCCCTTCACACGGGCTCTGACTGGACGCCGTGTGTTAGGATCAGGACGTGTTCAGCTCAGCTCCCAGGCTCTGGTCTTGCAGGGTCTTCAGGGCAAAGTGTAGACTTGGAGGAGGAGGAGCCCTTTGAGCCAGAGGTGTGGTTGCTAAGCTGTTAGCAGTTTAAGAAACAGTCCCTGTGTCTGTGGCATCTTATTTCCGTCCCTTCCCTTCAGGAAAGCATTGCAGATCGATGGGCCGTATGATGAAGCGTTTTACCAGAAGCTGCTCGACCTTTCCACGGAGGACGACGGGACAGTGGCCTTTGCGCTGACCAAGGTGAGCAGGCCTTTCCGGAAGCGCACCGGGTGCTCCTTAGGCTCTCACACTGAGCTGGGCTTTCCTGAGAAACGTTTCCTGGCGGTTGAGGCAGAAATCGGGGACTGTAAAGAAGCATGGCTGAGGCTGTCCCCGTACGGACTGGCCTGGGAGGCTGGTTCAGGTGGCTCCAGTCTAGCCCCAGCTGTCTCCGCACCCCATGCCGGGGCCCGGGGCTGCGGCCACCTCTCTTCGCTTCCTTTTGAGAAGCTGGGGTACTGGCTGGCCCCAGCCGCCCTCTTGTGGCCTCCCTGGGGTCCGGACCCGCCCTGGGCTGGGTGGGGGGCTTTCTTCCTCTGCAACTCAGGCCCAGGGGAGCATGGGAGAAACTTTTAGGGAAGAGGCCTAGTCCTGTTCTTTCTGGTTCTGTCAAACCAGGGAATTCAGAACCTCCATGGAACTAGGTAGAAAAATATATCTTTTACTAAGTTAGCATTTCCTTCCATATGAATATGGCAATGACATCTATGAGGTGAACAGGACCCCGACTGCACCGAGAAATCAGACCTTTCATTTCACACTGCAGCTGCTGCCGAAGCTTCATGGAAGCTGTGCAGTCCTCATTCTGAGGTTTGGTTCTGTAGTTCTGGGTAACACATTTGTTTTAAAAATTGTGTCTGATAGGGTCACCTCTGTCCTTTATTTTCTGCATTGAAAGATGTTATTCTGAGAGGCATCCATGGGCTGCACTGGGCTGTCAGGTGGTGTAGATGCTGAAATGGGAGGTGACAGAGGCAGGAGCAAAGTGCTGACCTCCTGTGTGCACCGGCGGCGGCCCTGGTGCCGGGACGGCCTGTCCTGGTGCCCGTGCTTGTGTGTGGTTCCCACTGCGAGGCCTCACTGCTGTCTGGCCGAGGAGGGCCCTGCAAGGCCACGCTGTCAAAGCCGAGAGACCACAGTGGGCCTCAGCCTCGGCATCAAGCGACAGAATCGGACCCGTTTCTTGATTGTGGGATAAATAACAGCATTGCTTCTTTTTTCAAGAGGAAACAGGACTTTACTTCCTTTTTTATCCATTTCTATGATTTCAAAATGCCTACTAAATAAGCATGGATTACTTTCTAATTTTATTTCAGTTTTTTAACCTCATGTAAACATAATCTTGCACAGCAATGAGAATGGCTAAAGTCAGCACATTGCGGGGACACTGAGTGCGATGCAGAGAAGCAGGGTCACTCACACACACCAGCCCCTCGGGGAAACACTATTGCAGCTTCATACAAAATTACCCGTGCAGGCAGCCTGTGACCCCACTGGCACTTCTCTGAGGACAGGAGACTCATGCATGCCCAGAATCCAGGCTAGAATCTGGACTCAGCCCTGGTGTCAGCAGGTGACCTACAGCAGGTTGCCTGAACGCATTGCTGAGCAGTGAAAAGGAATGAACTCCAGATACACACAGCACTTGGGGAACCCCCCGGGAATCTTGCTGACTGACAAAAGCCAACCACAACCAGTCACACACTGTGATTCTGTTTAGGTGACTTTAAAAATATATACATACTAGAGGCCCGGTGCACAAAATTCATGCACGGGGCGGGGGGCGGGGGTGTCCCTCAGCCTGACCTGTACCCTCTCCAATCTGGGAGCCCTAAGAGGATGTCCTACTCATGTCTTAGGCCCGCTCCCCGTGGTTCTCTCTTCTCTGCCGACCTGCCTGCCTGTCTGCTCTCTGGCTCACCGCCGCGGCCAGGGGTAAGCAGGGCCCTGGTGTCTGCTCTCTGGCTCACCGCCGCGGCCAGGAGTAAGCAGGGCCCTGGTGTCTGCTCTCTGGCTCGCTGCTGTGGCCAGGGGCAAGCAGGGCCCTGGTGTCTGCTCTCTGGCTCACCGCCACGGCCAGGGGTAAGCAGGGCCCTGGTGTCTGCTCTCTGGCTCACCGCCGCGGCCAGGGGTAAGCAGGGCCCTGGTGTCTGCTCTCTGGCTCACCGCCGCGGCCAGGGGCAAGCAGGGCCCTGGTGTCTGCTCTCAGTGAGGGGCAAGCAGGGCTGACAGTACCGAACACTCCAGCGGCGGGGCTGAAGGGACTGGGTGCCGCCATCTTGTGGCTATGGGCGCCGCCATCTTTGTGACGGAGTGACGGTTAATTCGCATATTACCCTTTTATTAGATAGGATGTTTTTTTTTTATTTCCAGGAGAGGAAGGGAGAGGGAGAGAGAGAATGAAGCATCAACAATGAGAGAGAATCATTGGTCAGCTGCCTCCTGTACATCCCCTACAACCTGGGATCGAGCCCGCAACCCGGGCATGTGCCCTGACTGGGAATCGAACCATGACCTCCTGGTTCCTGGGTGGACTCTTAACCACTGAGCTACACCAGCCAGGCATAGGTGACACATTTGCAATGACAGAGATGGGTCATTGCTGTGGGTTGGGGAGGAGGGAGGAGGAAGTGAGTGTGAGTATAAAAGGCCTACTCAAGGGATTCTTGCTGTGTAGGACTGCTCTCTAACTTTACTGAGTTGGTGGGTGCACGAACTGCATGTTTGATCACACACATGCACACACGTGCACACACGCACAATGGTACGTGCAGAACTCTGGAGATGGGCAGGAGATGGAGCACTGTTCAGGGTCACTCTCCTGGCTGTGAGACTGTATTCAATCATTTCTGCAAGACGTCACCACAGGGCTGGGTAAAGGGCACTCAGGATCTCTGCCTTGTTTCTCATGGCTGCATGTGAACCTACACTTATCTCTAAACAAACTGTTTAATGAAAAGATCAAGCAGTGAGCACATTGTATAACATGTGGCCGTATTTCTGCCCAAGCAGTTGATATCCATGGTTAACAGTATGTCAGTGTCTTTTCAGAACTTTACACACATGCACACACATACACGCTCACACCATTTGGGGATTGCCCACTTTACAGTGCTGCTTGCTAGCTTGAGTTGAATGACACACGGCTAAGAGCTCTGTGCTATTTGTCTGAGGGAGCTAGAGTCTAGAGCAGTGCTTCTCAACCTTCTGGCCCTTTAAATAAAGTTCCTCATGTTGTGACCCAACCATAAAATTATTTTCATTGCTACTTCATAACTAATGTTGCTACTGTTATGAATCATAATGTAAATATCTGATATGCAGAATGGTCTTAGGCTACCCCTGTGAAAGGGTCGTTCGATCACCAAAGGGGTCGTGACCCACAGGTTGAGAACCGCTGGTCTAGAGGCTAAATCAGAAGAGAGCTGGGGAGCAGTGGGAGCTGGGGAGCAGGTGGAGAACATCCATTGGCCACAGATGTTGAAGTTCTTTCTTGAAGGCTGTTTATCTGATGTACCTCTGGTGAAGTGAGAGAGGAGGAGGTGCTGTCTTTATTCCCATGCTCAGGAAACAGCCCAGAGTGTATAGTATTCTGTAGCAGGAGTCGGCAGAGTTTTTCTACAAAGGGCCGGATAGTAAGTGTTTTAGACTTTGTAGGCCATCTGGACGCTGCCATTGTCACTTAGAAGGAGCCAGAGACAAACAAACAAGCACAGTGTGTTCCAGTAAAACTTTCTTTGCGAAAAACAGGTGGCGGGCTGGATTTGGTGCCCAGCCCATAGAGTGCTGCTGACCTCTATTCACTTTTGCTTTTAGTTTTTATATTCCATTTTTTTACAAGTTTGGAATTTACACATTTTTTTATTATTTTAGTGATTACTTATTCAATTTGACCATGGATATTTAAAGTCTAAAGTTAATTAATGACTTAACCAACCCCAAACCACGGCTACACTGGCAAGGGAAGGAATTGGGATACTTTAATTCCATGATCTCTCCCAACATGCATGCAGTTATTGTCTGCGATTCTATTTGTCTTATTCTTTTTTAAAATCACAATACACAGTCTTATTTTACACAGGTGTTTGTTTAGGCCTATCACATGTTTGCCCATATCTTATCCAACATTCTTGCATCTCAGATATTTCCTCTTTTTCCTTTTTTCTATAACAGCTTTATTGAGGTATAACTTATATGCCATACAGTTTACCTGCTTAAAGTGTACAATTCAGTAGTATTTACTAGATTCACAAGTGCAACCATCACCATAATCAGTTTTAGAACATTTCTTCAACTCAAAAACAAATTCCTACTCTTTAGCTACCATCCTCTGTCTCTCCATCCCTCCCACCCCTAGCTCTAAGCAACCACTACTGCTTCTTCTCTGCCTGTTCTAAATAGTGCATATAAAGGTGTCATTCAACTTGTGGTCCTTTATGACTGGCTTCTTTCACTTAGCTTAATGTTTTCAAGGTTCATCTATACCAGTGATGGCGAACCTATGACACACGTGTCAGAGGTGACACGCGAACTCATTTTTTTGGTTGATTTTTCTTTGCTAAATGGCATTTAAATATATAAAATAAATATCAAAAATATAAGTCTTTGTTTTACTATGGTTGCAAATATCAAAAAATTTCTATATGTGACACGGCACCAGAGTTAAGTTAGGGTTTTTCAAAATGCTGACACGCCGAGCTCAAAAGGTTTGCCATCACTGATCTATACCAATACTTTGTGACCAAGTAATATTCTATTTTATAAGATATACAAAATATAAATTTTGTTTATTCATTCATCAGTTGGTGGGCATTGGTTTGTTTCCACTTTTTGGCTACTGTGAACAATGCTGCTATAAATAATTGTGTACACATTTTTGTGTGGACATGTTTACTTTTCTTGGGTGTATGCATAGGAGTGGAATTGGTGGGTCAAATGGTAACTTGCTGTCCCACCAGCAGTGTAGGACAGTTCCAATTTGTCCATATCTTTGACAACACTTGTTATCTGTCCTGATTTTAACCATCCTTTTGGGTGTGAAGTGGTATCTCATTGTGGTTTTGATTTTTCATTTCCTTGAAGACTAAGAGCATTTTTTAAATTTATATCTTCTTTGGAGAAATCTTTTCAGATCCTTTGCCTACTTTTAAAATTATTTATTTAAAATTATTATTATTTATCTTGTTGAGTTGTAAAAATTCTGTATTTTGTGGATAGGAGGCCCTTATCAGATATATGATCTGCAAATATTTTCTTCCATCTTGTCAGTTGTCTTTTCACTTTTTTGATAGTGTCTTTTGATGCAAAAATATTTTTAATTTTGATGAAGTCCAATTTATCTATTTTATCTTTTTTATTTGTTCATGCTTTTGGTTGTCATATCTAAAAATCCATTGCTAAACTAAGGTAATGAATATGTTTCCCTGTTTTTCTAATAGTTTTATAGTTTTAGCTCTTACATTTGGTTCTTTGATTCATTTTGAGTTAATTTTTGTATCTGATTTGAGGTAGAGATCCAGTATCATCCTTTGCATGTGGATATCCAGTTGTCTCTGTATCATTTGTTGAAGAGATTATTTTTTACCCATCAAATGGTCTTAGCTCCATCGTGTTCCATTGCTCCATGTCTATATTTATACCCGTACCTTTTTTTGATTTACTGTTGAAGTCTTCCAGTTTTTTAACATGAGATGCTTTTTCATTTATTTAGATCTTTTTCTTTCTTTCAACAATCTTTTATAGTTTTCAGAGCATACATTTTGTATTTTAAGTTTGTTCTTGATGCTTTAGTCTTTTTGATGCTGTTGTAAATGGAGTTTTTTTTTCTAAATTCTGTTTTCAGATTGATCATTGAAAATGTATAGAAATACAATTTGTTTTTGTGTATTGATCTTTTTACTTGCAACCTCGCTGAATTTATTAGTTCTAATAGTTTTTCAGTGGCCTCCTTAGGATTCTTTCTATATAAGATAATCTGTAAATAGAGATAGTTTTATTTCTTCTTTTCCAATTCACATGCCTTTGTCTTTTTCTTGCATAAGTGCCCTGGCTAGAACCTTTAGTACAGTGTTGAATGGAATTGGCAAGGACAGACATCCCTAATTTGTTCCTGGCCTTATTGGGACAGTGTTCAGTGTTTGTCATTATGTATGGTGTTAGTGGTGGGGTTTTCACAAATATCCTTTGTCAGAGTGAAGACGCTCCCTTCGCCTCCTTATTTGTTGGGTGTATTTATCATGAATGGATATTGGATTTTGTCAAATATCTTTTCTGCATCAGTTGAGATGTGGTTTTTGTTTTTTATTCTATAGATATGGTATATTACATTAATTTATTCTTGGATGTTACAGCCAACTTTGCATTCCTGGGATAAATCCCACGTGGTCATGCATATAATCCTTTTATGTTGCTGGATGCGATTTGCTATTATTTCATTGAAAATTTTTGTGTCTCTATTTATAAGATATTGTTCGGTAGCTTTCATCTATACTAATAAAAGGGTAATAAGCTAATTAGACCAGGAGACCTTCTGGACATCCTTCTGGACAAAGCCATGGTGGCGGGGCCGAGGCAGAGGCAGTTAGGGGCGATCAGGTCATGAGGGAAGGGGCAGTAGGGGCGAGCAGGCTGGCAAGGGGTGCAGTTGGG
>NW_005871452.1:728506-737379 GCF_000147115.1 Myotis lucifugus | reverse complement strand
TTCGGCTCTGGCAGTGGCTATGGCAGCAGCTTTAGGGGGGTCGACGGGCTGCTGGCGGGAGGCGAGAAGGCCACCATGCAGAACCTCAACGACCGCCTGGCCTCCTACCTGGACAAGTTGCGCGCCCTTGAGGAGGCCAAGAGGGGGGGGCAGTTGGGGGCAAGAAGGCCGGCAGGCAGAGTAGTTAGGGGCGATCAGGCAGGCAAGGCAGGCCAGCAGTTAGGAGCCAGCAGTCCCAGATTGTCTGTAGGATTGGGCCTAAACTGGCAGTCGGACATCCCTCAAGGGGTCCCAGATTGGAGAGGGTGCAGGCCGGGCTAAGGGACACCCCCCCCCCCGCGCATGAATTTTGTGCACCGGGCCACTAGTTTTTTTATAATGTCTTTTTTCTCCTTAGCATCAGGTAATACTGGCCTTATCAGATCAGTTGGGAAGTATCCAGCCTCTTATTTTTGGAAGGGTTTGAGAAGGAGTGATGTTAATTCTTCTTTAAATATTTGATGGAATTTACTAGTAAAGCCATCTGAGTGTGGCCTGTTCCTTGTAGGTAGTGTTTTGATGCCCAACTCAGTCTCTTTAGTTATTATAGGTCTAATTATATTATCTATTTATTCTTGAGTCAGTTTTGGTAATTTGTGTTTTTAGGAATTCATCCGTTTCATCTAAGTTTTATAATTTATTGGCCTATAATTGTTTCTAGTTCTTTTTTTCTTCTTGAAGTATATATATCCTTTAAGTTACATCAGTGCAAGTTTTTGATAAGTTCTCTGTTTATCTGGATGTGTTTATAAATTGTCCACAGACGTAAAAGGTAGTTTTTTCCTAGGTACAAAGAAGGGTTGATCGTGATCATGCTACACCTTCTGACTGCATGTTGCTTCTGAGATGTCTTCTCTCAGTCTGACTCTCCTTTCTCAGGAGGTACATTTTTTCCCCATGGCTGCTTTTAAGGCCTCTTTCTCTTGTTACTTACATTTTAGTGCAGTGTGATTAGATGTGGTATGCTTTTTATATATCCAGCTAAGTGTATGTTGTGCTTCCTCTATGTGTGGATTTATGTTTTTCTCTTTAGTATAGGCATATCAATGTCATTTATTTGGATGTTGTCTTAATTTGTTGCTGTTAAAAGATAATGTTAACATTCAAATTTTTGTACTTTAATAACCTTGTGTAAGATTCTTAGAAATAAATTTTCTGGATTTATTTTCCTTGTATGTATTTACTTTTAATCCTCACCCAAGGATATGTTTTTATTGATTTGAGAAAGAGAGAGAGAGAGAGAGAGAGAGAGAGAGAGATCTTGAAGTGAGAGAGAACATTGATTGGTTGCCTCCCATATGCTCCCCTACCAGGAATTGCTCCCCTACCAGGAATTGAACCTGGAACCTAGGTATGCACCCTGACCAGGAATTGAATCTGCACCCTTTTGGCATACGGTCTGATGCTGCAACCAGCTGAGGTTCCCTGGGCTAGATTTACTTTAGATAGATTCTGTCATATTGTCTTCCCTCAGAGCTCCAGCGCTAGGGCAGCAGCTTGAAAAGCATCAGGGACATACCAGGAGTAACTGAAGTGTCTGGCTTCAAGGCCAGGGATGGAGGGCAGCTCCCCCGCTCCCGGCCCCCCCAGGACAGAACTGCTGGCAGAGGCCCCTGTTCCTTTGCTGAGCCCTCCCCCAACAGAGCCTGCAGACACCATATCTGAGTCTCCATCACCCTGGCTCACACCATTCACCCAGCTCTGGTGATTAATTGAGACAGCACCCCACCCAACTTACAGGCCCACATAAGCTGCTTCCCTCGGCTTTTCCATACAAACAGCCTGATCTCTGCTCTCACTGTGGAATTCCCTAAAATCACTAAAAGGTTCACAAACCCCAAACAAAGAGTATCTGGCCTCGATTTGCCCCATACCTCTTGCTAAGTGGCCCCAACCCGAAACTAGTAGCAGCCGGCCTCTGTTCACAGCTTAGTCTCTCCCAGGTGCCTCCAAGCCCAGCACAAGTGGCAACTACCTGCAGATCACTTTGTAGGTCATGCCAGGTGGCGCAGACAAGGCACAGCTGATCTTGGCCACACCAGAGCGTCTCCCAAGAGGCCTCAGAACCAGCACACTCCATCGCACACCTGTCAGAATGGCTGTCATCAACAAATCAACAAACGACAGGTGCTGGCGAGGATGTGAAGAAAAAGGAACCCTTGTGCACTGCTGGTGGGAATGCAGACTGGTGCAGCCACTGTGGAGAACAGTATGGAGTTTCCTCAAAAAACTAAAAATGGAACTCCCATTTGACCCAGCGATCCCACTTCTAGGACTATATCCCAAGAAACTAGAAACACCAATCAGAAAGGATATATGCACCCCTATGTTCATAGCAGCACAATTCACCATAGCTAAGATTTGGAAACAGCCTAAGTGCCTATCAGCAGATGAGTGGATTAAAAAACTGTGGTATATCTACACAATGGAATACTATGCTGCGGTAAAAAAGAAGGAATTCTTACCATTTGCAACAGCATGGATGGAACTGGAGAGCATTATGCTAAGTGAAATAAGCCAGTCAGAGAAAGATAAATACCACATGATCTCACTCATTTGTGGAAAATAATGAACAACATAAACTGATGAACAAAAACAGAGATCCAGAGACAGAGAAGCATCAATCACACCGTCAAACCTCAGAGGGAAGGCAGGGGAGGGTGGGGGTAAGGGGGGGAAATCAACCAAAGGACTTATATGCAAGCATATAGGCCTAACCAATGGACACAGACAACAGGGGGGTGAGGGCATGAATGGGGGGGATAGGGGGTAATGTGGGGATAAGGACACATATGTAATAACTTAATAAAAAAAATTTTAAAAAAAGAGTATATAACTCTAGGTCAAAAAAGAAAAAAGAACCAACCCACTCAGTGGCCAGTGTCAGACCACACCAGAGCACCACACAATCATCTCCACAAATGACACACCCAAAGGGCAGACTTGGCAGGCACCGGATCCCCACTAAAGCATATCCTACTTTGTGGGTCAGCCCCTGCACAGCAGCTCCTCCATTGTAGTCATGGCCAGTCCTCTCAGTCAGCCAGCCTGAAGGTCAATCCATCCCGTTGATGTCCTAACAGCAGTCAGGGTTCAACTGAGACAGGAGGGTACACACAACCCACACAAGGGACACCTGGAGTACCTGGCTAGGTGACCATGGAGACACTGGGTCCTGCAGAATACCTACTATACAGTGCCACTCTACCAACACCAGAGACATAGCACATCTACCTAATATGTAGAAAAACACAGAGAGGCAGCCAGATCAAAGAGACAAAGAAGTTCCAAATGAAAGAAAGGACAAATCTCCAGTCTGCAAATTGGGTGGGGTGGGGTCTCATGGACTCACCAGGACGGGATGAACAGTGTGAGCCAGGATGATGGAGACTCAGATATGACTGCCAGTCAGCTCTTTGTGGAACAGTGACCTCTGCCAGCACTTCTGTCTGGGAGAAAGCTGCCCCCCAGTTCCTTCCCTGATGCCAGACAATGTAGTTGCTCCTATATGGCCCTGTGGCCTTTCAAGCTGCTGCTCCAGTGCTGGATCGCAGAGGGAATGAGTCCAAGTAAGTTTGTGTGCTGGCCCTTTAAGAGGAGCTGCCAGGGTCTCCAGTAGCCTCCATGTCACTCAGCCACAATCCCTACTGGTTTTTACAGCCTGGAGTTATGGGAACTTCTCTTCCCGGCACTGGATCCCTGGACTGAGGCGTCTAGTGTGGATCTGGGACCCCTTACCCCTCAAGGGGACTTCTGTAGATAAAAATCCCTCCTGATTTTTATCTGCGACACGTGGGTGTGGGACCGGCCCATCCCATGTCTCTGCCCTCCTGCCAGTCTCAATGTGCTTCTTTAATTCCCTAGTTGTAGGACTTCCATTTAGCCAGCTTTCAGGTGGTTCTGGATGATGGTGGTTCTGTGGTTTAGTTGTAGTTGTTTTTTTTTAAATTAAATCTTCATTGTTCAGATTATTACAGTTGTTCCTCATTTTCCCCCATACCCCTCCACCCAGTTCCCACCCCACCCTCTGCCCTTACCCCCCCCCCCCACTGTCCTCATCCATAGGGGTACATTTTTTGTCCAGTCTTTCCCGCATCCCCCCCTTCACCCCCCCGAGAATAGTCAGGCCATTCCCTTTCTATGCCCCTGATTCTATTATAATCACCAGTTTATTCTGTTCATCAGATTATTTATTCACTTGATTTTTAGAGTCACTTGTTGATAAATGTGTATTTGTTGTTCATAATTTGTATCTTTTACCTTTTTCTTCTTCTTCCTCTTCTTAAAGGATAACTTTTAAGTATTTTCATTTAATACTGGTTTGGTGGTGATGAACTCCTTTAGCTTTTTTCTTGTCTGTGAAGCTCTTTATCTGACCTTCAATTCTGAATGATAGCTTTGCTAGATAAAGTAATCTTGGTTGTAGGTTCTTGGTATTCATCACTTTGAATATGTCTTGCCACTCCCTTCTGGCCTGCAAAGTTTCTGTTGAGAAATCAGCTGACAGTCGTATGGGTACTCCCTTGTAGGTAACTGACTTTCTTTCTCTTGCTGCTTTTAGGATACTCTCTTTGTCTTTTGCTCTTGGCATTTTAATTATGATGTGTCTTGGTGTGGTCCTCTTTGGATTCCTTTTGTTTGGGGTTCTCTGCGCTTCCTGGACTTGGAAGTCTATTTCTTTCACCAGGTAGGGGAAGTTTTCTGTCATTATTTCTTCAAATAGGTTTTCAATATCTTGCTCTCTCTCTTCTTCTGGCACCCCCATAATTCGGATGTTGGTACGTTTGAAGTTGTCCCAGAGGCTCCTTACACTATCTTCATATTTTTGGATTCTTTTTTCTTTTTGTTTTTCCGGTTGGGTGTTTTTTGCTTCTTCGTATTTCAGATCTTTGACTTGATTCTTGCGATCCTCTAGTCTGCTGTTGGAAGTCTGTATTATATTCTTTATTTCAGTCAGTGTATGCTTAATTTCCAGTTGGTCCTTTTTCACAACCTCGAGGGTCTCACTAGACTTATTGAGGATCTCATTAAATTTATCGGCGGTCTCACTAGATTTCTTGAGTGTCTCACTAAGTTTATCGGCGGTTTCTAGAAAATTCTTGAAAAACGTTAAAAATGTGGTTTTGAACTCTATATCCAGTAGTTTGCTTTCCTCCATTTCTGTCATTTGTGACCTGTTTCTTTGTCTCCGCATTTTTTATGCTTCCCTGTGTTGATAGAGTGGCTTTCTGTGCTAGGTGTCCTATAAGGCCCAGTGGCTCAGCCTCCCCAATTACCTGAGGTGGACACTCTTGGTGCAGCCCCTTGTGGGCTTTGTGCACAGTCTTGTTGTATTTAAGCCTTGATTGTTGTAGGTATCACTGGGAGGAATTGACCTCCAGGCCAATTGGCTGTGAGAGTCAGCTGTGTCTGCAGTGGGAGAACTTCTGTGCTGGAGACACCCTTCTGGGGCAAGACTTGCTTTAGTGGGGCTTTGGTGCTCACTGAGTCTGCCCCCTGAGTGTGTCTCTTATGGATCTGAGTTGTAATTGGATGGTCCCACTCTGACCACTGGGCACACTGGCTCCTGGATCTCTAAGGAGGTGCTAATTTAGCCTCTGCCTGAGGCTACCCAGCAGGAGCCCAGCTGTGAAGCAATGCAAGCTGCTGTGGGGCCTTGGGCCAGCTGCAGTTTGTTAGGTAATTTTCAGATTGCAAAGGGCCAGGCCTTTCATATGCAAAAGCCGGCGCACAGCTTGGGCAGGGCGGGGTCCCAGGTGATCAACAGGGCGGAGCAAGCAGCTATGGCTGCTCCTCAGTCCTGCCCTAAGAGGCCCCGCTTCTCAGTGTCCCGGTAATCGCTGCAAGCACCTCTGAGAGAAAGCTGCCCTCGAGGTCCGACCGATGCCAGACAGTCTAGCCTCTCCCCGTATGAGTCTGGGTCCCCAGAGACTCGCCCGGAACTGGACTTCAGAGCAGTCGGGAGCTTGAGACTCCCTCCTGATTGAAAAAGGCAACCGTATCCTCAGCCTCCAGCCCTCTCCGCGTGCACCTCCATACCTCTGCACTTTACTTGCACACTGCACCTCCTCTGAGTCTCAGTGTGCTTTTCTCTTTCCTTCTAGTTGTAGAATTTCCACTCAGCCAGCCTTCCTGTGGTTCTGGATGATGTCTGTTTTATCTTTTAGTTGTATTTTTGAAGTGGTTCTGCGAGGCAGCAATTTTCCGGTGTTCACCTATGCCGCCATCTTGGTTTCTCCTCGGTTTAGTTGTAGTTTTGATGTGGTTGTGGGAGAAGGTGAGGTTCGCATTGGCCTATGCTGACATCTTGGTTCCTCCTCTGGAGTTGTGGCTTGCTGTCTTTCCACAGTTTTGGAATATTTTTGGCTTCAACTCTTTCAAATTTTGTTTCTGCCATTCCCTCTCTTATCCCAATTACATGTACATTAAACAGATTCTCTTAACTTTCTGTCTCAGGCCCTTTCCTCAACATTTCCCATTCCATGCTCTATGTGGATACACGTGCACATACATCTGTGCACACACCACTTCTCAGAAGTCTCGTTGGTTTTCTCTAATCTGCTATTAGAATTGCCTATTAAAGTCTTAATACTGATTTTTATTGTTTTTAGTTCTGGAATTTCCAAACGGTCACATTTACAGGCTCCAGGGCTCCTTCGAAGTTCTCCCTGTGCAGAGGCATGCATCTCTCGGGCCTCCAAGAACCAGAGTCCATGTGCTTCTCTCTCTGCTATTGTGCGTGTTCATTCATGTTGTCTTGGCTTGTGAGAAGATAAGC
This sequence comes from Myotis lucifugus, assembly GCF_000147115.1. Taxonomy (NCBI): domain Eukaryota; kingdom Metazoa; phylum Chordata; class Mammalia; order Chiroptera; family Vespertilionidae; genus Myotis; species Myotis lucifugus. The sequence continues at coordinate 730,562 of NW_005871452.1, read as the reverse complement.
TGGTGAAACAAGCCCAATCTGAACAGAAACTGGAGAAAAAAATTAAAAAGCAGGAAGAGTGCCTAAGGGAGCTTTGGGACAACACGAAACAAAGTAACATATGTATAATAGGGTTGCCAGAAGGACAAGAAAAGCAGCAAGGATTAGAAAATCTCTTTGAAGAAATAATAACAGAAAACTTCCTTGACATGGGGAAGAAAAAAGTTATACAAATACAGTCCCAAGCAAGATGAATCCCAAAAGACCCACACCAAGACACGCCATAATTACAATGGCAAATGTTAACGACAAAGAGAGAATCTTGAAGGCTGCAAGAGAGACAGAGAGTTGCCTACAAAGGATCCCCCATCAGATTGTCAAATTATTTCTCAACAGAAACACATGAAGCTAGAAGGGAATGGAAGGAAGTATACAAAGTGATGCAAAGCAAAGGGCTGAATTCAAGAATACTCTATCCAGCAAGACTATCAATCAAAATTGAAGGGGAAATCAGGAGCTTCACAGACATAAAAAGGCTAAGGGAGTTTATCACTACCAAGCCAGCAATGCAAGAAATGCTAAAGGAAATGTTGTAAAAAGAAGAACTAGAAAGGGAAGAAGGAACACAGGCTTAAAGCACAGAAATGGCTACAAACAAGTACCTATTGATAATAACATTAAACATAAATAGATTAAATGTTCCAATCAAAAGAAATTGAGTGACTGAATGGGTAAGAAAACATGACCCATATATATGCTGTCTACAGGAGACCCACCTCAGAACAAGGGACTCACACAGACTGAAAGTGAAGTGATAGAAAAATATCTACCAGGCAAATGGAAATGAAAAAGAAAAAAAGAAAAAAAAAAAAGCCCTGGCCAGTGTTGCTCAGTGGATAGAGCTTCGGCCTGCGGACTGAAGGGTCCTGGGTTCGATTCCGGCCAAGGGCATGTACCTTGGTTGCGGGCACATCCCCAGTGGGGGGTGTGCAGGAGGCAGCTGATCGATGTTTCTCTCTCATGGATGTTTCTAACTCTGTATCCCTTTCCCTTCCTCTCTGTAAAAAATCAATTAAAAATATTTTAAAAAAAAAAGCTGGGGTAGCAATACTTATATCTGACAAAATAGACCTCAAAGTAAAGGCCATGACAAGAGACAAGAAAGGCCACTTCATAATTCTAAAGGGATCGATACAACAAGAAGATATAACTCTGGTAAACATATATGCACCTAATGCAGGAGCACCCAAATACATAAAATAAAAAAACTCCTGGAAGATATCAGGGGAGAGGTTGACAGCAACATAATCATAGTAGGAGACTTTAATAACCCATTAACATCACTGGATAAATCCTTTGAACAAAAAATTAGCAAAGAAACATCAATCCTAAATGACTCACTAGATCAGATGCACTTAATTGACATCTTTAGAACATTCCACCCCAAAACTACAGAATATACATTCTTTTCAAGTGCACATGGGACCTTTTCAAAGATAGACCACATATTGGTACACAGGCAAAGTCTCTCCAAACTCAAGAGGATTGAAATAATATCAAGCATTCTCTCAGATCACAATGGCATAAAATTAGAAATCAGCTACAGTAAAAACAATCACAAAAATTCAAACACTTGGAGGCTGAATAGCATACTATTAAACAATGAGTGGGTAACCAAAGAGATCAAAGAAGTAATAAAACACATCCTGGAAACAAACGACAATGAAAACACAACAATCCAAAATCTTTGAGACACAGTGAAAGCAATCCTGGAAGTTCATAGCATTACAAGCCAGTGTGAGCAGAAGGAAGGAAATAATAAAGATCAGCGTGGAAATAAATGACACAGAGACCAAAAAAAGAGTACAAAAGATCAATGAAACCAAGAGCTGGTTCTTTGAAAGGACAAACAAGATTGATGAACCTCTAGCCAGGTTCACCAAGAAGCAAAGAGAGAGGACTCAAATAAAGAAAATCAGACATGAAAGAGGTGAAATAACAAACAGACCCCACAGAAATACAAAGAATTGTAAAAAAAATACTATGAACAACTCTACTCCAACCAAAATGGACAACC
>NW_005871452.1:726377-727766 GCF_000147115.1 Myotis lucifugus | reverse complement strand
TTCAATCGGGAGGGAGTCTCAAGCTCCTGACTGCTCTGATGTCCAGATCCAGTCGAGTCTCTGGGGACCCAGACTCATACAGGAGAAACTGGACTGTCTGGCATTGGTCAGAACTCGAGGGCAGCTTCCTCTCAGAAGTACTTGCAGCGATTACCAGGACACTGAGACTCGGGGCCTCTTAGGGTAGGACTGAGGAGCAGCCATAGCTGCTTGCTCTGCCCTGTTGATCCCCAGAGACCCCGTCCCACCCAAGGTATATGCAGAGGCTTTTGCATATGAAAGGCCTGGCCCTTTGCAATCTGAAAATTACCTAACAAACTGCAGCTGGGTCAGAGAAACCCAGAACTTCCAAAAGAAGGCCCAAGGCCCCACAGCAGCTTGCATTGCTTCACAGCTGGGCTCCTGCTGGGTAGCCTCAGGCAGAGGCTAAATTAGCACCTTAGAGATCCAAGAGCCAGTGTACCCAGTGGTCAGAGTGGAACCATCCAGATTACAACTCCTCAGATCCATAAGGGACACACTCAGGGGGCAGACTCAGTGAGCACCAAAGCCCCACTGAAGCAAGTCTTGCCCCAGAAGGGTGTCTCCAGCACAGAAGTTCTCCCACTGCAGACACAGCTGACTCTCACAGCCAATTGGCCTGGAGGTCAATTCCTCCCAGTGATACCTACAACAATCAAGGCTTAAATACAACAAGACTGTGCACAAAGCCCACAAAGGGGTGCACCAAGAGTGTCCACCTCAGGTAATTGGGGAGGCTGAGCCACTGGGCCCTATAGGACACCTAGCACAGAAAGCCACTCTATCAACACAGGGAAGCATAAAAAATGCGGAGACAAAGAAACAGGTCACAAATGACAGAAATGGAGGAAAGCAAACTACTGGATATAGAGTTCAAAACCACACTTTTAAGGTTTTTCAAGAATTTTCTAGAAACCGCCGATAAACTTAGTGAGACACTCAAGAAATCTAGTGAGACCCTCGACGTTATGAAAAAGGACCAACTAGAAATTAACCATACACTGACTAAAATAAAGAATATTATACAGTTCCAACAGCAGACTAGAGGATCGCAAGAATCAAGTCAAAGATTTGAAATACGAAGAAGCAAAAAACACCCAACCGGAAAAACAAAAAGAAAAAAGAATTCAAAATTATGAAGACAGTGTAAGGAGCCTCTGGGACAACTTCAAACGAACCAACATCCGAATTATGGGGGTGCCAGACGAAGAGAGAGAGCAAGATATTGAAAACCTATTTGAAGAAATAATGACAGAAAACTTCCCCTACCTGGTGAAAGAAATAGACTTCCAAGTCCAGGAAGTGCAGAGAACCCCAAACAAAAGGAATCCAAAGAGGACCACACCAAGACACATCATAATTAAAATG
>NW_005871452.1:724773-725943 GCF_000147115.1 Myotis lucifugus | reverse complement strand
TTCGGTGGGTAAGTGCAGAGGGGGGGTGGGAACCGGGTGGAGGGGAGCTATGGGGGGAGAAAAGAGGAACAACTGTAATAATCTGAACAATAAAGGTTTAATAAAAATAAATGTGATACACCACATAAACAAACTGTGAGTTAAAAATCATATAATCATATGCATTGATGCAGAAAAAGCATTTGACAAAATCCAACACCCTTTCTTGATAAAAATTCTCAGCAAGGTGGGAATAGAAGGATCATACCTCAACATAATAAAAGCCATATATGACAAACCCACAGCCAACATCATACTCAATGGGCAAAAACTAAAAACATTTCCCCTAAGAACAGGAACAAGACAGGGATGCCCACTCTCACCACTCCTGTTCGACATAGTACTGGATGTACTAGCCGTTGTGATCAGACAAGAAGAAGAAATAAAAGGCATCCAAATTGGAAAAGAAGTAGTAAAACATGATATTGTCTATATACAATATAATGTTGCGGATGACATGATATTGTATAGAGAAAACCCTAAAGACTCCATCAAAAAACTACTAGACTTAATAAATGAATTCAGCAATGTAGCAGGATACAAAATTAACACCCAGAAGTCTATGGCTTTTCTATACACCAATAATGAACTCACAGAGAGAGAAATTTAAAAAGCAATCCCTGCCCTAACCAGTTTGCTCAGTGGAGAGAGCGTCAGCCTGCAGACTGAAGGGTCCCAGGTTCTACTCCAGTCAAGGGCACATACCTTGGTTGCGGGCACATCCCCAGTAGGGGGTGTGCAGGAGGCAGTGGATCTATGTTTCTCTCTCATTGATGTTTCTAACTATCCCTCCCTTCCTCTTTTAAAAAAAATCAATAAAATATATTTTTTTTATTTTACTTTTTAAAATATATTTTATTGATTTTTTACAGAGAGGAAGGGAGAGGGATAGAGAGTTAGAAACATCTATGAGAGAGAAACATCCATCCGCTGCCTCCCGCACTCTCCCCTACTGGTGATGTGCACGCAACTCAGGTAGTTGCCCCTTGTACGTTATCGAACCAGAGATCCTAGTAATTCCGCAGGGCTGACGCTCTCTGCACACAGCAACAGGGTAGGTCGAGATGTCACTGTTTCTTTTGGGACGGCGCAGCATTCTGTGTTAATGGATACAAAAAGATTTATAGAGTA
>NW_005871452.1:721702-724673 GCF_000147115.1 Myotis lucifugus | reverse complement strand
TTTTTGATAAAAACCTCCCACCAAGGTGGGAATAGGAAGGATCATACCTCAACAATAATAAAAAGCCATATATGACAAACCCACCAGCCAACATCATCTTCAATGGACATAAACTTACCACCATTTCCCCTAAGGACAGGGACAAAGACAGGGATGCCCACTCTCACCACTCCTGTTCGACATAGTACTGGAAGTATTAGCCATTGCAATTAGACAAGAAGAAGAAATAAAAGGCATCCAAATTGAAAAGAAGTAAAACTGTCCTTATTTGCAGATGACATGATATTATACTTAAAAAACCCTAAAGACTCCATCAAAAAACTATTAGACTTAATAAAAGAATTCGGCAATGTAGCAGGATACAGAATTAATGCCAAAAAATCTATGGCATTTCTATACACCAATAGTGAACTTGCAGAAAGAGAGACTAAAAAAGCAATCCCAATTACTATCGCACCAAAAAAATTAAGCTACCTAGGAATAAACTTAACTAAAGAGGTAAAAGACCTCTACTCAGAAAACTACAGGACATTGAAAAAAGAGATAGAGGAAGACATAAAGAGATGGAAGAACATACCATGTTCTTGGATTGGTAGAATCAACATCATTAAAATGTCCATACTGCCCAAAGCAATCTATAAATTCAACGCACTTCCCATTAAAATACCAATGGCATATTTCACAGACCTAGAACGAACTCTCCAAAAATTCATCTGGAATAAAAAACGACTCCGAATAGCTGCAGCGATCCTGAGAAAGAACAAAGTAGGTGGGATCTCAATACCAGATATCAAGCTGTATTACAAAGCCACTGTTCTCAAAACTGCCTGGTACTGGCACAAGAACAGACATATATATCAATGGAATAGAATAGAGAGCCCAGAAATCAGCCCCAACCAATACGCTCAATTAATATTTGACAAAGGAGGCAAGAACATACAATGGAGTCAAGATAGTCTCTTCAATAAATGGTGTTGGGAAAATTGGACAGATACATGCAAGAAAATGAAACTAGACCACCAACTTACACCATACACAAAAATAAACTCAAAATGGATAAAGGACTTAAATATACGACGGGAAACCATAATAATACTAGAAGAATCCAAAGGCAACAAAATCTCAGACTTATGCCAAAGCAATTTCTTCACCAATACTGATCCTAGGGCATTGGAAACTAAAGAGAAAATAAACAAATGGGACTACATCAAAATAAAAAGTTTCTGCACAGCAAAAGAAACCATCAACAAAACAACAAGAAAGCCCACTACATGGGAGAACATATTTGCCAACAGTATATCTGATAAGGGCCTAATCTCCAACATTTATAGGGTACTCATACAACTTAACAAAAGGAAGATAAACAATCCAATCAAAAAATGGGCAAAGGACCTAAATAGACACCTTTTGAAAGAGGACATTCAGAAAGCCAAGAGACATATGAAAACATGCTCAAAGTCACTAATCATCCGAGAGATGCAAATCAAAACAACAATGAGGTACCATCTCACACCTGTCAGAACGGCTACCATCAACAAATCAACAAACGACAAGTGCTGGAGAGGATGTGGAAAAACAGGAACTCTCGTGCACTGCTGGTGGGAGTGCAGACTGGTGCAGCCACTATGGAAGGCAGTATGGCGTTTCCTCAATAAATTAAAAGTGGAACTGCCATTTGACCCAGTAATACCACTTCTAGGAATATATCTCAAGAAAACAGAAACACCAATCAGAAAGGATATATGCATCCCTATGTTCATAGCAGCAAAATTTACAATGGCTAAGATCTGGAAACAGCCTAAATGTCCATCAGCAGATGAATGGATTAGAAAACTGTGGTACATCTACACAATGGAATACTACGCTGCTGTAAAAAAAGAAGGAATTCTTACCATTTGCAATAGCATGGATGGAACTGGAGAGCATTATGCTAAGTGAAATAAGCCAGTCAGTGAAAGATAAATACCTCATGATCTTACTCATTTGTGGAATATAAAGAACATTATAAACTGTTGAACAAAAATAGAGGCAAAGAAGCATCGAACAGAGTGTCAAAATACAGCAGGAAGGTAGGGGATGCGGGGGGTAAGAGATCAAACGAAGGACTTGTATGCATGCATATAAACACAACCAACAGACGTAAGACACTTGTGTGTGTGGGGGGGGGGTGGTGGTGTGAGGGCAAGTGCCGGGGGTGGGGGAGGCCAGAGGGAGGTCAATGGGGGGGGGGGGGGAAAAAAACCTATATACTACTTTTTTTAATACCTTAAAAAATATATACACCCACACACACACACCCCCACCCCCACACTAGTGGGCCGGGGCACGAAATTCGTACACATTAAAAGGGGATTTATTAGAGGAAATATTTTAATATTGCTATTTGCCCTTTTTCCATAATAAAAATGTTAGAAAAGAAAAAAAATTAGGAAAATGTATATGAAAATCTTCCTCCTGTCAAAAGCTGGGGCACACCACGGGAAGCAAAGTCAAGTCCCCGCCCACCCACGTGTGCCTCAAAAACACGCGAGAACCAGAACCGGGCAGGCCCACCCCCATTGGGCTAGACCCAGAACCCGCCAGGCCCACCCCCATTGGGCTAGAACCAGAACCGGGCAGGCCCACCCCTATTGGGGGAAAGCCAGACCCGGCGGGGCCCCCCCCCCTTTAAGCTAGAACCAGGACCGGGGCAGCCCCCCCCCCCATTGGAATAAAAACAAAGTTGGGCGGGCCCCCTCTTTTGTCAAGCCCCCCACTGGGGGGGGGGAGAGAGGCCTCAGGTCTCTCTGGGCCAACTTCTGGGGCGGGGGGGGGGGCCCTGTAGGTCCCCCAACCCGGGGCAGGGGCGGGGGGGTCGCCTTTTGAGATCCCCTTGGGAGCCCCCGGTTCGGGGGGGATAGGGCCTTGGAATCCCCCTGGTCAAGCCCCCCCCGAATGGGGGGGGGGGGGACTATAGGTTCCCCCATATAGG
>NW_005871452.1:716579-721602 GCF_000147115.1 Myotis lucifugus | reverse complement strand
GTTCCGCCAGGCAGAGGGCGCAGCCTCAGGTCCCAGCTGATTGCTCGTTAAGGCTCGTTATGGGAACTCGGCCTCCCCTGTCGGTGCAGCCATCTTGTGTTACGGAAACCCCCACTCCGCTGTGGGAGGCATCTTTGTGGTGGAGTGACGGTCAATGTTCATAGTCCCTCTTTATTATATAGGAGATATATATATATACTAGAGGCCTGGGGGGGCTAAGGGGGCTCCTCAGTCTGGCCTGCACCCTCTCCAATCCGGGACCCCTTGGGGAATGTCCGACTGCCGGTTTGTGCCCAAACTTTTAACAGATGACAGTTCCATTGTTGTTTCTTTCTTTTCATGCTTAAACCCATTGGAATTAGTAGGTATTCAAAGTGTGTATACATTTTGGGGGGACACCCTGTATATCTCTAGTCAGCGGTGAAAAGAACCAACGGCAGATTTGGAACCCCCAGACAGGGAACCTCGCTCACTCCCCCCATGTCTCCCCACTTCACTTTCCACCTTCGCGGGCAGCGGGAGAATCAATGTTTTCTCTCATTAACTTGGAAAAGCACGTCCTGTCACCCGCTGCCCGGCAGGAGTGCGCTAGGTCCCACGGGAGCGAGGCTCCGTCAGGGCAGCCTTCGCTCATGGGCGCCGGCACCCAAAGTGCACGTTCCTCCTCTGCAGTCGCCCCGACTCTTCTGCCGTGTCACTGAGAGGACGGAACTCCTCGTCTCCTCTGGGCTCTTAATCTTGAACGCTGACTGAGGGCACCTCAGCTAGGGCCGCCTGCACCCACCAGGTGTGTCTATCTGCATCTGCTCTCGCCTCAGTACCTGCATTAACCCCCCAGAGGTGATCTTGTCGCTGCACTGGCCTCCGTGGGAACAGGGCATCACCACTCTGCCCTCTCACTGTCATCTCACAGGCGCCCACCCCAAGCACCCAGAACACCCAGACTCTCTCCAAAGGACATGAGCGTGCCGGAGGGGACGTGTGCACGTCCTGTGGGGAATGTAGGCATGCTGGGTTTGATGGAAGTGCGGCAGAGGGGCGGGGGGAACTTGCGCGCCACATTCAGGACTGTTGCAGGTGCGCGTGGGTGACAGTGCACTGGGGGACGTTCGCACACCAGGGGGGAGGAGAGGATGTGCGCACCGGAGGCCTGTGGGTTCGAAGATCCACAAACACCCATGGCACGGCCAGCAGGGGTGGCAATCTGGGCCCGCTAAGTACGGTGGCTGTCCCTGCGATCGCGCACCTTTCTGGGCCAGGGGGTGGGACTTGTGCAGCCACTTCCTCGGCGCTGGATGGCCTGCAGGGCCCTACTTCAGCTCGGCCTGCAGGCTCCACTTGGCACGCTCACGGCTCCCGCCACTGCCATGTGGGGAGTATAGGCCGCCCTCTGCCGGCCCGCCTCCCCCGCTCAGAGGCTCTCCACACGCACATCCTCTCCTCCTCCCCTGGCGTGCGAACGTTCCCCAGCGCACTGTCACCCACACTCGAATGCAGTCTAATTTACCTCTGCACATGCGCTGCCCACCAGCCCAGAGCAGCCGGGGCCAGACTCTCCTCGCCTGCGCACGCTGCCTACCGGCCCGGAGCACGCTTCCCACCGGCCCAGAGCGGCCGGGGCGCCTGCATGCTGCCCACAGGCCCTCCGCAGGCGGGGCGGAATGCCTGCATCGTCGCCATGGCAAGCATCCTGGCCCGGCCGCCGCCATCTTTGTCATGAAGTGACCCTCAATTTGCATATTTTCTCCTTATTGGCTGTGGGCACCATCTTTGTTGTGGAGTGCTGGTTAATTTGCATATTACTCTTTTATTGGATAGGATAAAAGATGCAGCATTTTGGAAACTAACTCAAAGAGGGGGTTCATCATGCTTATTGTCCCCAGAGCCCTGGAGGTTGGTTAAAAGTGCCCGTTGGCCAATCTTCCCAAATTGTCACTGCGCCCCTTCCTGGGCAGAAAAGACCCAAATGTCTTTGTGTCCCTGGTCCCACACTTCTCCCTCCCTGGCCTTTCAAAGCAGATGTTTTTGATATTTTGTCCAGCTTTTTCTAGTTGACCTCAGTGGTTGGCGCCAGTTACAGTCCAGCAGTACTCGAAGGGTAAGCCCAGCCCTCTCATTCTATGTCAGATACTAGTATACATACATATTTATAGTTTTGTCCATCTGATGAGTAAAAACTATTTCACTGTTATAATTTGCATTTCCTTGATTATTAATAAGGTTTAACAAGTTTTCAGGTATTTTTTGGCTATATTTCTTTTTCAATTTATTTGGTCCCCATCTTTTTGGGGTTCTTTTCTTTTTCCATATTGAACTAGCACTTTTTATATTCTTGATGTTGATCACCTGTTATATGTTGCAAATATTTTCTCCCATTCTTTCATGGGTCTTTTACATTCATTATGACTAGATCATATAAAATATTTTAATTTTTAGGTATTCAAATCTTTTAGTCTTTTATGGCTTCTGAGTTTTATGTCTTCTAGATCAGGACATGCTAAATATTTTGTACTTTGTTTTTCATACGTATCTCTTAGGAATTCTTTGGACGTCATTTGTTATGTACTTTGTGAAATACCCATTTCTTAGCGAAATGAATAGTGTCAGGAGAGGAGCTCCTTTTTCATTCTACTTGTAAACTCTAGGTTTCCGCAGGCCCGGACCGGCAGTCAGTAGGCCTGCGTGCCCGCACAGCCTGGCTTGGGCAGGTAGACCGGGGAGGTTTCTCAGGGTGGGTCCTCTGGGCGAGTGACAGGGGAGTGGCTAACGGGACAGGTCTGTCACCACAAACCAGCCTGTGAGACCATGGAAGGCCCACTTCATGTTTTGTAACTAGTTCATTTTTGTAAAAGTGAGAGCTATTCAAACTAAACATTCAAATGATATAGGAAAGTTCAAAAGGGACAGAATGTCCCAAAGTCCACCTGGAGGCAGCCCTCTCTGGGGATCTCTCTGTGTCTTTAACACACGTGAGCACACGCGGCTTTACAAGTCAGACCCTGCACACCTCGTGCGTGTGGTCTGCGTGGCAGCCCTGCAGGTGCGTTCCCGGCCGGTGCGCACACATCCACGTGTGCTGCAGCCGGTGTTGAGCTTAAGCTGCAGAGCCGAGGCTGGTGTCGTAGGGCCCTGTCATCGCCCAGCCGGGCTTTGTGTCTGCATCCATCCAAGACCCGAGCCTGCCTCCCGTGGGGCTGGCGTGACGGAACGCAGCTTGGAGACCCTGTCTGCAGCATCCTGCCAGGGGTCTGCACAGCCTGCGGGGTGAGAGGGCCCGAGGCCTGTCCTGCTGACAGGCTGCCCGTGGGGGACGCTGCACTCCCTCCTGAGGTTGGAGGGATGTCAGTGGCCGGCACAGCAGGCGCTGAGGCCACCTACCGCTCTTTCTTCTAAGGCCTGTGGCTGCCTCGCTGAAGACGAATCCCGGGTTCGGAATCAGGGTCCAAACCCCGCTGGAGGGGCGAGGGCAGGCTTGGCCTGCCACTTCCATCCTGGTCCCTCTTGCTGTGGTTCTCCCTGGTGTTTGCGGAGGTCTTGCTACTCTTTTCCAGTAGATGGCGCTGCATCGCAAGGTTTTTTACCTCTGGTCTCCCGGAGGTGAGCCTCCGAGGCTTCCCTAAGATGGTACCGCTCTGCTGCTTGGGGGTAGGGTTTGTTTTGCCCTCACTGTAATGGCCACCCCTGACCTCCGTGGGGTCCCCCCCAAGTACCCCTCTTGGGAAGCAGTCACAGATGGAAACCAGTTCTACTGCAGCAGCTCTTGGCTTCCAGATCATACGCTCCTGGACCCGGTGCCAAGGGCCACGGGAGGCGAGTTTGTGGAGTCCAAGCGGCGGCAGGGCTCTGGTTCTGTTTCTCTGTCTGAAACCCCACTGCTGGCCCGACGTGGGAAGCCGCAGGGCAGAAGCCTTGCTCTGCCAGGCGTCTGCTGGCTCCGTCCCTGTTTGTTTCCTCGCCACTCGCCCTGCTGGGCTGCCCTTCCCCACCCCCAGCAGCTCTCTGTTCCTCCCTCTCCCAGCCGGGCCACCTGGGCTTTCCTCCCCTCTGGCCTCCCGTGCCTCCCGGCTGCCCACCTGAAGCTGTTTCGGTGGCGGGTCTCAGGCGTGTGTCTGTGTTGAGCAGGGTTTCTCGGTTGACTTACAGTTGGGTAACTTGTTGAAATTTCAGGGGGAGAAGAAGGTGCACCCTCACGCTGCCACTCCTCTGGTCACCCCTGCAGCTTCCTCCCCCCAAGCTCCGGGGCTGGTTCCCAGACTCCCAGAGGAGGTGCCAGCTGACCTCTCCTTGCCCGCAGGTGCAGCAGTACCGGGTGGCCATGACGGCAAAGGACTGCTCCATCATGATCGCGCTCTCCCCCTGCCTGCAGGACGCCAGGTGAGGGCCCGGGCCTGGCGCTCTGGCCGGACGGGATTTTGTGGATTGAGAAGAGGGTTTTCCCACATTTAGAGATCACAGAAGGTTGTAACTCGCTATAAAAAGGCATGGAGAATAATTTTAAAAGATTGTTCTATTAAACTGAAGGTTATTATACCATTTTCTAAGAAAATACTCTAAGGACTTAGAAGCAGTTTGGATACTGTGTGCAAATTCCTTTCTCTCAAAGAAGCCCGCTGCTGCCACGGCCAGGGGCCTGAGGAGCTGTTGCCCTGGTGTAGTCTGGCCTCGGTCAGGTGACGCCTGCAAGCTGGGTGCAGTCTACTTCCATCTGTAGCATCGTCCTGAGACCCCGTCGTCACCCTGCCCCCTCCCGGCCTCTTTTAGGAATTCAGGATCAACCTGCGAAACCTTTCTTTAGTCACAGATGGTGTCGTCGGCATTGCTCTCGGGGGCGCCAGCCCCAGGTGTCCGGGGAAAATCCCCTGGTTCGGCCGGGGGCCCCTGGAATTGGTTGCCCGCGAGTTTTTTCTGCTTTTGCCCTAACTCCCCCAGGGGCCCGGTGCCGGAAAGGCCTTGAGCTTGTCTTTTCCTGGTCGGGAAACTGGGGGGGATTTTTAGGGGAAAAATTAAAAAAAAAAAAAAGAGG
>NW_005871452.1:708379-716087 GCF_000147115.1 Myotis lucifugus | reverse complement strand
CTCCCCCCCCCCCCCCCCCCCATCGAGAATGACCCAAACGCCCTGGTGGGCGCACTTTTTACAGCATATATATTAACGAAAGGGGGAGGGGGGGGTGGTTGGCGGGGGGGCGTGGGGAGGTTTTGCTAAGAACCCGCAGGAGCCCAGGTCGCTGTCCTGTCAGCTGGGTCTCGAGTAGGAATGAGTCAGAGTTCAGGCCGATCAGCATTGTCTGCACAGGAGCCTGCTCACTGCTCCCTGCTCAGGCAGAACTTTTGAAATGGGTGTTTTGTTTGTTTGAATTGTTTTTTTAAGGTGCTACTTTTATCATTTTTTAATATATATATATATATATTTAAAATATCTATTTATTGATTTCAGAGAGGGAGAGATTGCAACCTCAGTGATGAGAAAGAATCATTGATTGGCTGCCTCCTGCACGCCCCCGACTGGGGATCGAGCCCGCAGCCCAGGACCTCCTGGTTCATAGGTTGACTTGTTTCTTGATGATTTCTAGCTAGTAGTTCAGCCTGGGGAGAGCACGGCTCCTGACCGACGCCCTGCAGCCGCATGAACTCGTCTCACGCCCGTGCCAGTCACCCTGCTGCGACTGTGCCCTGAACGTGCTCCACAGCAGCCTGAGCACAAGTTCAGACTCAGTCTCGGGTCTTCAAGTACAAGTCATTGTCCACAGAGCGTTCAGCCTGTGACTTCTGATATTTAGAAAAACTAAGCACTAAGAGACAGAACACAAAACACTGCAGACTGCGTCGAGAATGAGCCCGCAGGCAGCTGTGAGCGAGCAGAAAGGAGCGGGGAGTCTGCTCCCAGCACGTCATCATCCACTTGGCTGTTGAGTGGCCAGATCTTCCTGCTCTTTCTTAGGTTTCGTAATAGTTGGCCCAGCATTCGCTTCTACCTCTGGGATAGGGGGAATGTCACAAATATCCTAGTAATTTGTTTTCCATCTTTCTGCACATTAACCCTTTCTTACCTGGGCACTAGCGGGTCTCACAGCAGAAGCTTCGAGCGCTGTGCACACCACGGACAGACGGGATGCATGTAGGCGCAAGAATGGGTGCCCTTTGTGAGCAAGGAGAGGGTTGGGAGCGCTGACATTGTTTTGTATTTTCAGCTCTGATCAGAGGCCTGTGGTCCCTGCATCGCGGTCCAGGTTTGCCTTCTCCGTGTCTGTGCTGGACCTTGACCTCAAGCCCTACGAGAGCATCCCGCATCAGTACAGACTGGATGGCAAGATCGTCAACTACTACTCGAAGGCTGTGCGCGCCAAAGACGCCGCCCCAGTGTCAGCCAGGTTCAAGGAGAGCGAAGACTGCACCTTAGTTCTCCATAAGGTCTAGCTTTTCTCCTGTGGTGTCTTGAAACTTGAACATGGGATGTGAAGGTTGAACGATAGCGCTTTGTGGTGGGTGACTGGCTGTGAATGTTGTTGCTTTCTAACCACTGTTCGGGGGCTGCTGCTGGGATGCAGGATGGAGGCCCCTCCCAGGGCAGGCGGGCGAGGGGGGCTGTGCATTGTGTCCTGGCACCTCGGGCAGCTTCCTTCCTACCCAAGGCTCATGTCTAACCTCTAATGCAAACGCCTGATTGTAAGACCCAACGTTTGGATCTCCTACCACCAGGCTCTTAGCACACGGAACACGGACTGTCATGTAGATCTTACAATTTGGCCTTTTAAGAAAACAGGGATCCTACTGGAACTTCCTCAGCTGAGTGGCCAGCCACACGCCAATCAGCACAGGCCTGTGGCTCCTGCAGGTGAGGGCACAGTGCAGACGGCCACCATTCTGCGTGGGATCAGCAGGGGCCACGGGACTCAGGTTGGGCAAACACATCACGTGAGCACCAACTCCTTTCCTTTCCTTTCCTGAGTGACGCCGCTCTGAACTGTGGGGACGCACCAGCCCTGTGCCTCTGCCCTGGGCCTCCCTCGGGTGTTGGGCCGCCTCTGCAGGGCTGCCGCCCGCTGGTGCAAGAGGAGTGGCCCTGCTGGCACCCCGGGCTCTTGGTGGGGCTCCCCAGGTGCCAGGCTGCTGTGAACACGCGAGTCCTGGTGGCAGGTTCACTCCATGGTCGGTTGTACAGGCTGATTATTTATAGCATCGTTTTGAGGGATTAATGAAGGCTCATTGTAATATATTATAATGTTAGTGAAACCGTGGAATTATATGAAAATGCTACATGAAATATAAGGAGAATATTTTGCTGATTGTAAATTTTTGTGGGGAAATTTTGTGATAATTTGAGAATTACACTTGTTTGAATTACGCCAGTTTTTCTAGAATTTATTCTTTAATTCTGTCATAACATTTACTTCTGTACTCAGAGGGTTGGAAAGATACTCAAGTGCTGCCCATCTTCTCCTGTTAGTGTGGGGGCAGGAGGCGTTAGACTCCACCTGCTGGACGCGCGTGGAGCTGGGGCTCACGGGTGGGACAGAGGGGGGCGGGGGGGGACGGCCCAGGCCTGTGGGGGACAGTGGGTCTCGCTGTCCCACTGCAGGTTGAAGTGCAGACTTGCTGTTTTGGGTCAAGAAGAGTGGGTGTCAGGACTGGCTGAGGGGAGGGGAGAGCCTCCCGGGGTGGAGGGGGCACAGCTGCTCCTCGTGTGTCAGGCTTTTCATTTTGTGTTTAAACAGCTGCCTGTGTTTTTTATGACCTGACAGTTGATAGATCATGTGTCACCACTGCACAGACATGTGCTGAGGGTGTGGTTTCTAAGTCGGCAGCAGCCAATGTTTCTATTCAGTAACATCCCAGGCCCCTGGCGGTGGTGGGTGGGCGCCGGGGCTTCCCTCCGTGCAGAGCAGCCTCAGCAGGCTCTCCAGAGCCGCTTCGATGCCCAGCAGGCCCAGCAGGGCCCGGAAGTGGAGAGGAGCAGCTGCGACTGCTCCCTTCCGGTCCAGCTCCAGGGCTGTAAGGAGAACACACTGGGTCAGAAACACACCGGCCGAGACCCTGCCCACCTCCCCTGTTGCTGCTGTGTCAGCCGTCAGCGCCGCCCAACCCGCAGGCACAACCCCCTCCCCACACTGTGCAGCAGCCCAGGAGGCCTGGGGCGCAGTGCCTCCACAGGTGCTTTTGGAGTGATTATTGATCAGAATATTTTTTAAAATGACATAAAAAGTACACTGAGATTTTCAGCCTTTGATTGTTGCCATGTGAACCAGGTGAAATCAGTGGGTGTCCCTGCTGGGCACTAAGACTGCAGAGCCCGCTGGCCTGCCTACCTCGCTGTGGCACTTGGGTGAGAAGATCCAGCTTCGGCAAAACCTTCCCTTCTTCATCTATGTGCATCCTCCAGACGATGACCAGCTCAAACCTGAAAGAGGTCAGAGCCGCCCCCAGGTGCCTTGAAGCGTGACTGTGCCGTGGGAAGGAGGCCCCGCCCCAGCTGAGCTGAGCTGGCTGAGCTGGCCCCTCTTAGACACTCACCCACCCTCAGGGTCAGTCCTGGACACACAGGGCCGTGGCCAGGAAGGCCTCAGGGAGGTGCTGTTGTACCCACTAATACTAGGATGACAGTACAAGTGAAGTACAGGACGTGGAACAACAGGAACTTACACTTTCCTGTGGGAAATAAGTTGGTAAACTACTTTGAAAAGAATCTGGTGGTAACAGAAAGCTGAGTCTACGCTATGGCCCAAGGGTTGCGTGTCTAGGCATATGCCCAGAGAAGCTGTGTCCGCATGGGCCCGGGACATGGACAGGTTAGACATGGTGGGAAGCAGTGAATAACCCAGATGCTCTAAGGGACACGGGCATGCACACATTCGCCCAGCAGAGTGCAAGCTGACATGGCCTCCAGCCACAGGCTCCAGCTGTGAGGGATGGACACGTTCCCTTACTACAGGGCGAGTCCCAGCAGCCTGCATAATTGTGAGGCTTGAAAACAAACCCAAACCTCGGCAGGCACTCATGCCAGTCCCCAGGCCCTCCCACCCCGGCAGATCCGCGCCCCCAGGCGCCCAGCAGAGTGAAGGCCAGGTGGTCCTCCCTCCCTCAGAGCTTGCTGACCCCTGTCCCCGATCCCTCTTCACCCACGTGCCCCTCCTCTTCTGCTGCCGTCGGTGGGTGTGCACCTGTTAGGGCGCCACAGACGTTTCTCAAGGTGTCGGCAGCTCGCACTTGCCCTCTACATTTGTAATCCTCGTTTTCACCAGGAAATACCATCTGGTTGCAGGGAAGGGACTTGGCGAGCAAGGAAGCCCGAGCCCACGGGCTGTGCACTCACCCTGGCTGGCTGGCGCTCCGGATGCTCATGCAGCTGGAGGAGGCCCCCTCGGGGAGCTGCACAGCCGCGGGGTACTTCTCCTGGGGGAGAAGGAAAATTAACTATTTTTAAATCATTTTTTATTTTTCAATTACAGTTGACAATATTATATTAGTTTCCGGTGTACACCCAGTGATTAGACGTCACATACCTAAGTGATCATCCCAATAAATCACGTACCCATTTGACACAGTTATTACAATATTATTGACTATGTGAACGTTACATTCCAGGGACTATTCTGTAACAGCCAATTTGTACATCTTAATCCTTTCACCTTTTTCACCGGGCCCCCAGCCCGTCGCAACAAACTGTTCTCTGTATCTATCATTGTGTTTCTGTTCTGCTTGTTCATTTATTTTGTTGTGTGTTTTTTCAGATTCAATTGTTGATAGATATGTATTTATTGCCATTTTATTGTTCATATTTTTTAAATCTTCTTTTCTTCTTCAAGACCCTTTAACATTTCACATTATACTGGTTTGGTGGTGATGAACTCCTTTAGCTTTTTCTTGTCTGTGAAGCTCTTTATCTGTCCTTTGATTCCAAATGATAGCTTTGTTGGGTAGAGTAATCTTGATTGTAGGTTCTTGCTTTTCATCACTTTTAATATTTCCTGCCACTCCGCCCTGACCACAAAGTTTCTGTTGAGAAATCAGCTGATATTCGTATGGGAGCTCCCTTGTAGGTGCTTTTAAGATTCTCTCTTTTAAGATTCTCTCTTTTTAACCTTTGGCCTTTAAATTATGATGTGTCTTGGTGTGGGTCTCTTTGGGTTCATCTTGTTTGGGACTCCGCTTCCTGGACTTGTAAGTCTATTTCCTTCACCAGGTTAGGGAAGTTTTCTGTCATTATTTCTTCAGATAGGTTTTCAATTTCTTGCTCCCTCTCCTCTCCTTCCAGCACCACTGTAATGTGAATGTTGGTACGCTTGAAGTTGTCCCAGAGTCTTCTTACACTATCTTCATGTTTTTGGATTTCTTTTTCTTTTTCTTTTTGCTCTTCTGATTGGGAGTTTTTTGCTTTCTGATATTCCAAATTGCTGATTTGATTCTCTGCTTTATCTGCTTTACAGTTGACTCCCTGTAAGTTATTCATTTCAGTTAGTGCCTCCTTCATTTCTGGTTGTTGTTTTTTTTATGGTTTCCATGTCTTCTTTTTAATACTGTTAAACTTATAAGTTCATTGAGCATCCTTGTAACCAGTGTGTTGAACTCTGCATCTAGTAGATTACTTGTCTCGATTTTGTCTAGTTTTTTTCCTGGAGTTTGTTGTTTTATTTGGGATATGTTTCTTTATGTCCTCATTTTGGCAGCCTCCCTGTGTTTGTTTCTATGTATTAGGTAGAGCTGCTACATCTCCCATGCTTGGTAGAGTGACCTAATGTAGGGTCCAGCGGCACAGCCTCCCCTCCAACCCATTGGGCTGTGTACACCCTCCTGTTGTAGTCGAACCTGGATTGCTGTTGGCACATTAATGGCAGGGATTTACCTTCAGGCCGATGGCTGCTATCAGTGACCACAGACCACAGGATCAGCTGTCCAGGGGCCCACCCCACAGAGCAGGACTTACTTCAGCAGGGCTCTGGTGCTCACTGAGTTTGCCCCTTGAGTGTGTTGCTTGTGGAGGTGGTTGAGCAGTGCTTCAATGTGGTTTGAAGCTGTCCACTGAGTGCGCTGACTCTGGGGCCTCCTAGGGCATCCAGGCCAAGATCAACACCATCTGTGTTCTGTCTGGGGCCATTTGGCATGAGCTTCAAAGCGATCTGCAGATGGCTGCTCCTTGTGCTGGGCTTGGATGTGCCCAGGAGAAGCCAAGCTATGAACCAAGGCTGGCTGCTGCTACTACCAGGCCTGTGGCCACTTAGCAAGAAGTCCATAGCATGCTGAGACCAAATGCTGCTTGTTTGAAGGATTTTAGTTGAGTCTGAAGCCTGAGCCAGGGACAGAGTTCATTGGTATGGAAAGAGCCACTGCAAACAGCTTGCGTGGGCCTCAGGGAATTCTCCATGGGTGAGGCGAACAGTGTGAGCCAGGCTGATGGAATTGATGGAATCTAAGATATGGCACCCATGTGCTGGCTCTGTGGGGTGAGGGCTCAGAAAAGGAACAGTGACCTCTGCCAGCACTTTTATCTGGGAGAAAACTGCCCTCCCCCCAGTCCCTTCCCTGATGCCAGACAATGTAGTTGCTCCTGTATGGCCCTGCGGCCGTTCAAGCTGCTGCCCCAGTGCTAGAGCTCAGAAGGAATGAGTCTGAGTAAGTCTGTGTGCTAGCCCTTTAAGAGGAGCTGCCTGGGTCTCCAGCAGCTTTCATGTGACTCAGCCACAAACCCCACTGGTTTTTACAGCCCAGAGTTACAGGGATTAATCTTCCCAGCACTGGAACCCTGGGCTGAGGGGTCTGGTATGGGGCTGGGACACCTTGTTCCTCAGGGGGACCTCCGCAGCCAAGATATCCCTCCCAGTTTTATCGGCCACACATGGGTGTGGGACCAGCTCATTCTGCAGTGACTCTGCCTCTCCTACTAGTCTTGATGTGGCTGCTCCTTTAAATCCCTAGTTGTAGGACTTCCATTCAGCCAGATTTCAGGCAGTTCTGAATGATGGTGGTTCTGTGGTTTAGAAGCCCCCTTATCATTTTTCCACGAGCAATCTGTGGGGCACAAGGATGCTGACCCAGGGGACTGGAAAGAAGTGGGAAACCCCTGTGAGGCGTCTCACCACTCTGAAAACCTAAGTTTCTGACATGCCAGCCCCTCATCCAGCACGCGGCATCTAGGTGCCCTGGCCACGGCGCCCGCACTCCTGCCTTCTGTGCTCCCTGGCACTGTGTTCTAGATCTTTCCACAGCCACGAGACCTCCACGCTGCCTCACTATCAACCCCCCAAGGTGAACATGTTACAGAAATTTCATTCTGATTCCTCCTGCCCTCGGAGCAGAGGCAGCCCCTCCGCCTGTCCTGCAGAGGACGGGCAGGCGGCCCCGGGGGGCCCTGACAGCAGCGCCCGACTCCCCATGGTGACTCTGCCCGACACCACAGGGCAGTGTTCCCTGCCGGCTTCCTCGCTGTAAGACGACTGCTTTTCTCTCAGCTTTAAAAGCCTTTACACTAAGAACCGTGGGCTGGCATGAGAGTGAATTCTAAAAGTTAACCGCCCAGTGCTCTTGCTTTCAGCAACATGGCGTCATCTTCTCCTCATATTTTTATTCAGGTTGGCATTAGGAGATATTTTTAAAAGGTGCCTCAAATTTAAGCAAAGAAAGGGGGAAATGAGAAATCACACCAACAGGAACACTCACGAGTCCATTGATTGCTTTTTAATTTGTGACTATGCCCAATACTATTATCATGAATTTATAATTCAACCATGAAGTCAATAATGCTAAATGACCTACACTGTTGACATTTCACAACAACTAAATTTAGCATTCTG
>NW_005871452.1:706614-708279 GCF_000147115.1 Myotis lucifugus | reverse complement strand
TGCAGCCGGCCCAGGCCCTTCGGGACAGGGCGGCACAAGGAGGCAGCAGCTGTGAGTGGGAAGAGCAGCCTGTATCCCTGCTTCCTGTGACTGTGTTGGAATTAACACGATGGCGAGGCTGACTCTCCGGCCACCAGCACAGTAGTGCTGTGCTGTCCCCACAGAGGGACTGCCTGGGTGTCTGCAGGGACAGACTGCAGTCAGGGTGTGGTGAGCAGGTTCCACAGGGAGTCCCAGCTCACAGGGCCTGCTTTGGAAAGACACCTCCTGGTGCAGAAATGGGCACCTAAGCTGTGCCCAGACCCAGGCCCAGCTGTGGGGCCGCTCTGAGCCTCCTGGAGGGACAGGGAGGTGCTTGGTCTGGAAGCCTGAGGACCCCAAGAAGGGGCAGGGGCAGGGGCAGGGGCCAGAAAAGCAGCGGGGGGGCGGGGGGGGGGGGCGGGGAAAGGATGGGGTCTTCCTGAGGCCCAGGGATCTGGGGACAGGTCCTGTGGGGACAAAGATGGAGCTGCTCCAGCAGGAGGCCAGTGCTCCCAGCCCGCAGCCTGTGTGTGAAAGACGCTGACGGGCAGAACATGTGCAAACACCAAGCTGTCTGACCACATGCTGGGCGGGCCTGGTTTATGTTACAGACAATTTCTAATCTCAGCGGAGCAGTTTCATAGGAAAGTTTATACCTAAGTGTTCTAAGTGGAAAGTGCTGGCTGGTTTTTAAACCTCAAGCTCTTCTAAGTGAATAACAACTGCATGAGGAACGCTGGGAGAACGCGTGGGTGAGGCCTGGCTCCAGGCTGAGCTGCTGCGGCCTGTGACCTGGGCTGGCGCCAGCGCGGGGCGGGCAGCACAAGGGCTGCGGGCAGGGCCTCCACGCAGGCCTCGCGGTCTCGCCAGGCCTTCTCATGAGCAAAAGGAGGGTTTAGATTAGAAGCTTTCACTAAAAATAAATTGTACTCCCTTTAGTTTAGTTTTAAACATCAAAAAGGAAAAGCGGACACTAGGAAGAGGTCAGGCATCCCTGTGTTTCCGGAGAGCGCGGGGGTTGTGGGCAAAGCTCCCTGCAGGACCCATGATGTCACCCCGTCCGCCCAGCCTCACTCGTGTGCCTGGTGGCCTCTGATCTGACCAAGACAACCCCAGAGAGGAGGGCGGCAGATGCCGGCGGCAAAGGGGGTCCCAGCAACAGAAGGGCGGGGCTTGGAGGGAGGAGGCAGAGAAGTTGTAAGAACGATACCGCTGGTCAGGGTGGGGCGCGCTCAACGGCAGCGGGAACTTCCCTATCGCTGTGCTGACGCTCATGACAGGGACCTGGTCCCCCGAGAAAGGGCAAAGGCCTGGCCAGCTAGGACCTTCCCCTGGGACAGAGCTGCGGGGTCAGGTGCGCTGCGATGTCGCGGGCGCTCTGTCCCTCCTACCCCCACCACCTGGGCTCCCGCAGGACGCGGCCCAGCGGGGATTCAGAATGGCGCTTATTCAGTCACACGCCTGGGGTTTGCTTGCACAGACTCTCCTGGTGGTTAGGAGAGAGATGTGCCGACGGGGCGCTTCCATCCAGGCCCCGTGTGGCCCTGAGACCCGCTTTCCCCCGGGGCTGCGGGGGCGGCTTTCACAGCTTCACTCTGTCCATCAGCCAGTCCCCCGCCCGCGGCCCGCGCCCTCTAACACAGG
>NW_005871452.1:681674-703880 GCF_000147115.1 Myotis lucifugus | reverse complement strand
GCATAATCACCCCTAAAGTTGGTTCATGCATTCCACACCCTGAGTTAGACATGAGTCAGACCTAAGCCCAGCCCAGGGCTCCCGGTCAGCAGGGCTGCTGGGCCTATTCCTACTGAGAATCGGCCGCCCAGTGCAGCCCTTTCTGGAGACCCCTCTCCTTGCAGAGACCCAGCAGCCTCCTGGGCGGTTTCCCCCCTCCTCCCGCCTCTCAGCCCCGCACACTGTTTTTTACAGACCTCTCCGCTGTCATTCCAGGTAGGTTTTGGCAGGGCTCTCAGTACAGGCTCCCTGTCAGTATCCCATTTATTGACCTTTCATGTTCAATAATATTTTTAATGTTTCCTCATACTGGGTGAATAGTTTGGGTATAGACGTTAAGGTTTAAATAATAATTAAATTAATTTTACACTTGAAAAGTCAAATTTCGTGCCAAAAAAGAGCATTTGCAGGAAGTTTTAATTCAGTATTTATTTTGAAGAAAAGTGCTGCTGAATACTTCAGGAAGCTTATGGTGAACATGTTCCATCTCAAGATACTTGTGAACGCTGGTTTAAATGCTTTAAAAGTGATGATTTCGATGTGAAAGACAAAGAACGTCCAGGTCAACCGAAAAAGTTTGAAGACCAACAATTACAAGCATTATTGGACGAAGATGCGTGTCAAACTCAAAAACAACTTGCAGAACCCTAACTGGTTTGGCTCAGTGGATAGAGCGTCAGCCTGCGGACTCAAGGGTCCCGGGTTCGATCTGGTCAAGGTTTCGGGCACATCCCCAGTAGGGGGTGTGCAGGAGGCAGCTGATTGATTTCTCTCTCATCGATGTTTCTAACTCTCCCTCTCCCTTCCTCTCTGCAAAAAATCAATAAAATATATTTTAAAAAGAAACAACTTGCAGAAAGATTAAATGTTGCTCAGCAAACAATTTCCAATCATTTACAAGCAATGGGAAAGATTTTAAAGGAAGGAAAATGGGTGCCACATCAACTGAACAAAAGACAAATGGAAAACCAAAAAGTCATCAGTAAAATGCTGCTTCAACTGCATGAAAGTCTTTTTTGCATCGAGTTGTGACTGGCGATGAAAAGTGGATTTACTTTGAGAATCCCAAACGCACAAAATCATGGGTTGATCCAGGTCAACCATCAACATTGACTGCAAGGCCGAATCGCTTCGGAAAGAAGACAATGCTCTGCATTTGGTGGGATCAGGAAGGTGTGGTGTATTATGAGCTTCTAAAACCAGGTGAAACCGTCAATACTGATCGATACCAACAACAAATAATCAATTAGAATCATGTTTTGATCGTGAAATGACCAGAATGTTCCAGAAAACACGGCAAAGTAATTTTGCTTCATGATGATGCATCATCACACACTTCAAAACCAGTTAAAGACACGTTAAAAGATCTTGCCTGGGAAGTATTAACCCACCCGCCGTATTCACCAGACCTTGCTCCTTCAGATTTACCACTTGTTCTGATCGATGGCACACGCACTTTCTGAGCAGCACTTCAAAATGTACTAAGAAATGGAAAACTGGGTCTCTGAATGGTTTGCCTCAAAACAAGAAAAGTTCTATTGGGACGGTACCCACAAATTACCTGAAAGATGGGGAAATGTGTAGCTAGCGATGGACATTACTTTGAATAAAGCACTTTTGATGTTTCTCTTGAAATTACCGTGTTTTCTTTGATTACAAAATCCGCATTATTAACTGGTACACCTGGTATATCCAAACTGGTACTTTAGAGTCCTGTGTTAAATGCCTGTGGTTTTTAGGAGTGGGAGGCAAATAAATGAAACATTGAGTCAACTTATGTTCTTAGTAACAGAGCAAACCCCCACCTCTGGGCAAAATTAAATAGGGCATGTTTTCTTTGATTACAAAATCTGCATTACTAACCGGTACACCTGGTAAATTCACTTCTCCATCCAAGCCTAAACTTAAGTAATCAGCTCTAAAAAGCAGAGATGAAACTAAATTTTAAAATGAGCCAGTAAAAGCAGTGCTTGAGTGGATCCTGCATGTCTGTGGTTCCTGAATGCTCTATGTGAGGAACAGCAAGAAATAAGGAGCCTGGGGGATGGAGTGCAGGGCCCGGGGGATGGAGTGCAGGGCCCGGGGGATGGAGTGCAGGGCCTGGGGGATGGAGTGCAGGGCCTGGGGGAGTGCAGGGCCTGGGGGAGTGCAGGGCCCGGGGCTGAGGACACCCAGACAGGACCCAGGAGGTCCTCTGGGCTGCCAGAGGTGAGTGTATTAGCAAGTGAAGTGGAGCCGATTACCATGCACACGTCCAGGCTCCTGCTTTAAGGGTGCAGGCTCCACGGGGTCCCTCCAGGCCACAGTCACTCGTCACTCTGGATACAGTCGTCAATCAGGTAGGTCATGAGTCCAAATGGATGGCCACTCCAGACCGGACTGGTCAACATAAGGGTCGCCACCTGGCCCCGACAAGCTCATGAAGATACTCTCTTCCTTCACATGTGAGAACCACATGCTTCGCATTCATTTCCTGTACTTTTGGGAGTTACCCCCAACAAAGGACTTCAGTACAGTTTCTTGCTTTGTGTTGTTCTGACAAAAGCACTGCCCTGATCTCAAGAGCGGAGTATATTTAGAAACATGACATCACCAAGAACTAGGTCAACACAACGAGACTCCGCACCCAAGTCCTCGCCATGTTACTATAGATTTCTCCCCGGAAACTGGTTGCCACTCACAATACTTGCTGGCCTCAGTCACAGCCCCATCCTAGACCTGGACTCCCGCTGGCCTCCTCTGGTCCTGCCAAAGGCTATCTTATTAAAGAGCAACTTCAGATTCACAGCAACATTGAGAAGAAGGTGCAGCGGTTTCACATGTGTCCCGCCCCCTCTAACCTCCCTCATTATCAACATCCCCCACTACAATGGCACCATCGTTCCGACTGAGGAACTACACGGACACATCACAACCACCCACCCACAGGGACACTGGGAGCACTCGGGTCTCATACACTGCGTGGGTTTAGACAACTCATAGTGACGTATGATGTGTCCGTCTTTAGAAGACCACACAGAATGTTCTCACTGCCCCAGAAGTCCTCTGTGCCCACCTGGTCATCCCTCTCTCTCTTCAAACCCTAGCAAACTCAGATCTTTTTTATTTTTTGTTGATTTCAGAGAGGAAGGGAGAGGGAGAGAGAGATAGAAACACCAATGATGAGAGAGAATCATTGATTGGCTGGTGAGGTCTGGCGTGGGGGGTGGGGGCGGGCTGGAGGGAGTCAATGGGGAAAAGAGGGAACATATATAACACTTTCAACAAGAATGATGGAAAAACCTATGTAATAAAGAGGGAATATGCAAATTGACAGTCACTCCGCCACAAAGATGGCGGTGCCCACGGCGGAGGCGGGGCGGGGGGGTGTTTCTGTAACACAAGATGGTTGCCCCCACAGCAGAGGCCGAGTTCCCGTAATGAGCCTTAACGAACGACCAGCAGGGACCTGAGGCTGCGCCCCCCCCACACCCCTTGTGGGGCTTAACAGGGGACCTCAGGCCGCACCCCCCCCAGCAGGGATTGACGGGGGACCTCAGGCCGCACCCCCATCCAGCAGGGATTGACGGGGGACATCAAGGTGTGCCCCCCGCCCCGGTGCTGGGCCGGGGGACCTCAGGCCGCACACCCCCGCCCAGCGGGGCTTGACAAGGGACCTGAGGCTGCATCCCCCTTCTGGTGCCAAGCCAGGGGACCTGAGGCTGTACCCCCTGCCTGGTGGGGCTTAATGGGGGACCTCAAGGCGCGCCCCCTGCCCTGGCCTGGGCTGGGGGACCTGAGGCTGCGTCCCCTGCCCAGCAGGGCTTGACAAGGGTGGGGCCAGCCAGGTCTGGATCTCGCCCAATGGGGGTGGGGCCGGCCGGGTCTGGATCTCGCCCAATGGGGGTGGGGCCGGCCGGGTCTGGGTCTCGCGTGATTTTGAGGCACACGTGGGTGGGCGGGGACTTCACTCTGGGTCCCGTGGTGTGGTGTGCCCCAGACTCTGACAGGAGGAAGATTTTCATATACATTTTACTAATTTTCTTTCATCTCTGACACTTCTATTATAGAGAAAGGGCAAATAGCAATATTAAAATATTTCCTCTAATTAATCCCCTTTTAATGAGCATGAATTTCGTGCACTGGGCCACTAGTACTAAAATAAAGAAATAAAAAGTAGAATCCCTAGCCCGTGACGGGCACTTACATGTGTTATTCATTTATTTCACAGAAATTGAAGGTAGTTATTAGCATCCCTGCTTAAAGAGAAGCAGCTTCGGACAGGAACGCAGGAATGCCCGAAGGCCCTCTGACCTGCTGCTCGCCGGAGACGAGGCCGTGCTGCTCAGCCCTCCTCCCTGCTTCCAGGTGGAAAGTGACCATTGCAATCACATGCACATGGAACAGCTTTCAGTCTTATTCACAACACGGCGTGTGCAGTTCCCATGGGCAGAGAGATGAGGAGGGTCACTAACACCACCCAACTCAGGGTGCCCAGGAGTGCGGCTCCTCTAACGTGGCCACATGGGCCACTCGAGCGGGGTGCACCCCAGCGGTGTCACAGAGGCATGGGCAGAGGAAGGGTTTTCATGCTAATATCTATGAAAACCAGATTTCTTAACCAAGCTTCACTTCTGTCCTTCCAACTCCACCTTCTCAGCCTGCAAGATGTTTCCGCTGCTCTTGTGAGTCAGACAAATATTTCCCTTGAAAACTGTTTTCCTTGTTACTCTCTTGGCCGATTTTCTGCGTGAGAACTGTAAGGCATTTATCCCCAAGGGAAGCATTAGATTTTACCACGGGGGCAGGGATCATTTTCAACACTCCCCTCTGTTCTTTGTTTTAAGAAAGCTCTGGTTTTGTTTCACTTTCAGCTGGAGACTTAAATGACACCAAGCAAAGCCTCCTTAGTTTAGATTTCCAGGTAAAAAAGTTTTCTGCTTTAAGTTTCTGCTACAGCATGTGGAATGGTTATAATATTTGGGTGTTTTATGTTGTAAATATGTTAACATTTCATGAAATTAGCTCTTACTAATAGATGTTTAAAGTTTAAAATGTGCATTATTCTGTTTACTTGTTTTTCTCAGGGTAAAAAACTTCTCAAGTATTTCAAACTTTATGGAGTTGGGATTAAATATATTTTTATATGTTTAAATAGAATTACATGCTCAGTAGAAGTGTAAGTTAGTTTGAAATTTTTGCTTTCTCTATTTTTAAGTCCTAAAAGAACATAAAGGGTTAATGAAAACTTTTTTTCATTTTAAGCTGAGTGAGGTGAAAGGGATAACAGGCATCTCTCAGCTTCATGGAGAAGTTTAAAATTCTAAATTTAATGTTTTAAAACCTTACTTAAGATTTCTGATAAAAAAACTTTAAGGAAAAAAACAGTAAGTGAACTGCGATTTACAGATGATATTTATGTGGGTTGAACACAATGAGCGCTAAAAAAAGAATTCACTTGATCAAAATAATACTTGCTGTGATTAGAGTGCCATGAAATCTTTACCTCGGGAAACATTAACTCAATTGCAAAGTTGCTTATTAAATATTAAATGCAGTGCGGAACTCTATAAATTACTGAAAATCACAAAGGCACAGGCATGAAGGATAACATGAGTACTGAGAGGCCATTTCATAAAAATTACTTAAACATTTCAATGAGATTATTTAGATTCTAATTTTGTTAAAGTTAAGGGAGCTCTGCAAATTTATTTCTGTACATATCTACTTAGATTTAGGAAAAGTAGGCCAACTTGGGGGGAAACAGAAAGACGAAGGCAGACGGTTTCCAGGATGGGGTGAGCTCAGACGTCTGGTGAGTGTTTGCAGGAGGCCCAGGGACAACAGGACCCCGGACGTCCCTCCAACCCTGACCCACCACAGGGGCCTGCACACAGGGCAGCAAGGCCAGAGCTCCCAGGCCAGCCCAGCGCTGAGGCTCTCCAGCAGGGCCTGCTTGCCTTGCCACCCGCACATTCTCCCCCCAGCCCACCTCCCAGTCCGCCTTTCCCTAAGCTTCCCCTGCTGCCTTTGTTATTCCTTTCCAGGGGTGGCTTGCTCTCTGAACCCATGTTTACAATTTTTGCAGTCAATCAGCTAAGGGATTTGTTCCTTCCTTACATTTTGCATGTTAGTTTTTTTTAAAAGTTACAAAAAGTTGTTCTAATATTGTTTCCTTTCAATGACTTACAGTAAAGATTTCAGAATGACTGCAGTAACTAATGTGCAGATACACTGAACAAAGTTTGCAGTGCTGGGCTAGCTGACATAATACGTTAGTGGCGGCAAGTCAGGATATGACCCAAGGACAACATGGCTAGAGGAAGATGATTTTTTTCGATAAAGTTATAAAAAGAACTACTGAGATTCAAGAGGCAAACTGAGCAGATTGCACACCCTCTTCTCCTCTCACCGGATCCCTAGAAATAAGAGAAGATGTATGATCAACAAATACACACATGCGCCTGCAGCTACACTAGAAAATAAGAACTCCTGCTGAGGCAGACCTGGGAGGAGTCCTCGAAGACGGGAGAACATGGGGACGTGGGAGAAAACTAAGTAAGAGAGCCTGCACAGGGGAAAAGGGTACATTAAAACAACACACCCTATACATTGTAGGAAAACTTCTGAATATTAAAGATAAATTAAAAATATGAAAAAGTTTCTATAGAGAGAAAAATAGATTTCTTAAGAAGAGATGAAAATCTTATTAAATTTAAAGTTTTCACTAATAACACTAGATATAAGAAACTAATGGAATAATATCTGTAAAGTATTGATGGCAAATGATTTTGAAATAATTCTATTTTTAACTAAACAGAATATTTTCTGAATATGAAAATTCAAAATTTTTACAACTCACAACATTCTCTTTTAGGACATGGATATATTTCAGCAGGAAATAACATGAATCTCAGGGAACTTCTGCTTCTAATAATGGCAGGCTAGGCCATCAGAGCGGCTGATACACTGAGAATAATTAGACAAGATAGGATAGTAACGGGGCCAACATACGGGACCGGACTGAGACCCACAGAGGTTTGGGAAACTTCCCTTCTGGCGGCAT
The DNA here is from genome assembly GCF_000147115.1 of Myotis lucifugus. NCBI lineage: Eukaryota > Metazoa > Chordata > Mammalia > Chiroptera > Vespertilionidae > Myotis > Myotis lucifugus. The sequence goes on along the minus strand of NW_005871452.1, from coordinate 696,796 downwards.
CTGTGGGTCCAGAAGAGGTGGAGAGAAGCTTAGTCTATGACTTTACAACAGCCTCTTTAGGCAAAAGAAACAAAAATCAAGGAAAAGGACCGAGCAAGCAGCAGCATGGCGGGGAAGGGATGTGGGAAAATCTCCAGGCTTGATTTGGGGCACAAAGTGCCTCTATCACTCAATCTATAATTGGTAGTGCCCTTAGCTTCATGCCCAAGGTAGATATCAATCCTCTTGGGATAAAGAATACATCATCCACCCTGGCTGGTTTAGCTCAGTAGATAGAGCATAGGCCTACAGATGAAAGGGTCCCGGGTTCGACTCCAGTCAAGGGCACGTACCTTGGTTGCAGGCTCCTCCCCTGCCTGAGCCATGGCTGGGGCTCACACAGGATGCAACCAATCGATGTGTTTCTCTCACATCGGTATTTCTCTCTGTCTTTCCCTCGCTCTAAAACTCAATGGAAAAATATCCTCCGGTGAGGATTAAAAAATAAATAAATTTATTATTAATAATAATAATAAAAGGATAATATTTAAGAATACATCATCCTAGGTCTTCAACATATTTTCATATTTTTTATACACAATGTCTGTCATGCAATCAAAAGCCATCAAGCATACAAACAGATCAACATGGCTCAAGACTTAAAGAAATAGACTACAGAAACGACTACTTAAAGAAATACAGATTACAGAGGATCCTGAAAATGGAGTCTTCAGACACAAACTTAAAAAAATGTGATAAGTCGCTTACCGTTCAGGAGGTGCGTGCAGGCCCCCAGTCAGTGGCCCAGCCTCATGTCCACGGGCAGGGGGCAGGCCGCCGGCTCACAGTGCCTGCACCTCCCTCCCTCCCTCCCTCCCTCCCTCCTTGGGCAGAATGCATTCCGTGGGTATTCACTACTGCCATCTGCACACGGCGGGATCCTCTGTCATTACACACATTGTTCTCATTAAAAAGCAAATTATACTTGGAAAAAAAAGTGACAAGTATGTTCAAAAAAGTAAAAAATAAGATTAAAATTTTCAGTAGAGTCAGAAGAACCCATTGACAACTCAAAAAACTACAAAACAAACAAACTACACAACAGAAATAAGGAAGTCAGTGTGTGGATTTAATAGCAGATAAACCACAATTGAAAAGATAATTAGTGAGCTGAAAGACAGATTAAAAGGATAACTAGGATGAACCACTGAATCTCAGAAGGATGAAAAATACAAGGCAGGAAGAGAGACATTAAAGACATAATAAGAAACAAACAGAAACAAACTCATAGATAGAGAAAGCAAACTGATGGTTGTCAGATGGCAGGGGGTTTTGGAGGGTTGGGGTCTGGGTGAAAAGATGAAAGGGTTACGTAGTACAAACTGGCAATTACAAAATAGTCCTGGGGATGTAAAGTACAGCACAGAACAGAGTAACATTGTGATAACTATGTATAGTGTGAGGTGGATGCTAGACTTATCAGAGTGATCACTTCATAAGTTATATAAATGTTTAACTAACTATGCTGTACGCCTGAAACAAATATAATATTGTCAACCAATCCTATATCCTATATAATAAAAGGCTGATATGCAAATTGACTGAAAGGCCGAATGGCCGGTCACTATGATGTGCACTGACCACCAGGGGGCACATGCTCAATGCAGGAGCTGCCCCCTGGTGGTCAGTGCGCTCCAACATGGGGAGCATCGCTCAGCCAGAAGCCAGGCTCACTGCTAGCAAGCACAGAGGTAGTGGCGGGAGCCTCTCCCGCCTCTTCAGCAGTTGGACATCCCCCAAGGGCTCCCGGACTGCAAGAAAGCACAGGCTGGGCTGAGGGACCTACCCCGAGTGCACGAATTTTGTGCACTGGGCCTCTAGTTGAAAAAATAAAAAAATTAAAAACCCAAACGTACAAAATAAAAATGACATAAGAAAAAGACTATCATACATGCAATTGTAGTTCTAAAAAGAAAGAGGAGAGAGAAGCAAGAAAGTATTTGAAGAGACAAGGGCTTAGAAGTTTTGAAATCTGATGAATATGAGGCTACAGGTTCAAAAGTGCTATTTAAAAAAACCCACAAGAAAATCCTATATAAACAGAGTAAAACAGCTGAAAACCAAAGCCAAGAGAACATTTTAAAAGCAGCCAGGAAAAAATGTAACTTTTAAAGGAGAAATAATTAGATTGACTCATGACCACTTAATAGAAACTATGGAAACAAGAAGACATTGGAATGAAATCTTCAAAATGCTGGACAAAAATACCTGTCAACCTATAATTTCATATCTAGAGAATATAGCCTTTCAGAGAAAACATAAATATTTTCAGACAAACAAAAAGAGAACTGGTCATCAGTTGTCCTGCACTAAAAGAATTAAAAATCTTTATCAATCGGAAATAAAATAATCCTATAGAAAACTGATGATGCTGGAAGAATAAAGATAATCAAAAAGGATAAATGTTTAGGTAGGTCTAAATTAGTGGTTCTCCTCTGGGAACAGGATAATTCCCTCTATACCCTAGGATATATTTGGTGATGTCTAAAGACATTTATGGTTGTCATAAATGAAGGGAAGGTATTAGGGGCATCTACTGGCTTGAGGCAAGGCCATCCCCTAACAAAAAAGAACTATCCAACACAAATGTTAATAGTGCTAAGCCTGAGAGAGCCTGATATAAATAAAATGTGAGTATAAAACAACAACAATAATAATAATCTTTTGAGGGTTTAACATATGTAAAGAAGTAAAATATATGACAAAAGCAGCACACGTGCCAGGATGAAGTGGAAGGTGTCCTGATCCTTGCATTGTACAGGAAATGGCAAAGGTACTGATTTGTATTAGACTTGATAACTCAAGGATGTGTGTGGTAAACTGTATAAAAAAACAGAATAGTAAAGGTGTATAGTTGCTAATGTAGTAATAAAAAATAAGTAATCAATTTTTAAAAAAGCAAGCAAGAATAGAAAAAAAAAACCCACACAAAACAAAACAAAAAAACACCACCACAGCCCAGGCAGAATAAGTAGGAAGCAAATAGAAAACAGATTTAACCCAAAATATATCAACTGCTACATTAAATATAAATAGACTAAACATTCCAACTGAAAGACAAAGGTTGTTAGATTGCATTAACAAAGATGTGCTATAGAATGTATCTATACTAATAAAAGGGTAATATGCTAATTAGACTGGGAAACCTTCTGGACAAAGGCATGGTGGCGGGGCCGAGGCAGAGGCAGTTAGGGGTGATCAGGCCAGGAGGGGAGGGCAGTTGGGGGTGATCAGGCCAGTGGAGGGGGCAGTTGGGGGTGAGAAGGCCGGCAGGGGGGCCAGTTGGGGGTGAGCAGGGTGGCGGGGGGTGGCAGTTGGGGGCAAGCAGGCTGGCAGGCAGAGTGGTTAGGGGTGATCAGGCAGGCAGGCGAGCGGTTAGGAGCCAGCAGTCCAGAATTGCGAGAGGGATCGGGCCTAAATCAGCAGTCGGACATCCCCTGAGGGGTCCCAGATTGGAGAGGGTGCAGGTCGGGTTGAGGGACACCCACCTCATGCACAAATTTTGTGCACTGGGCCACTAGTATTGAAATATAAGACACTAGAAAATAAAATAAAATGATGCAAAAAATATTCTAAGTAGACATTATCCAAAAGAAAGCAGCTGCATTATTAGACAAAATAGATCTATGACAAAAAGCATATTAGAGATATAGAAAGTACATAATGATAAAAGCACCAGAAAAACAAAACTATAAATAAATGTGCATATACCTAAAACATAGCCTCAAAATATGTTAGTAAATATGACCAAAGTGATTATAAATATTAAACTACATCCAAAAATAAACCCAAGGGGTAATATAGTTCGAAAACAATATTATCTCAATTGTAAAGTAAAATTAAAACAAAAATACTTCCAGAAGACATATGTGCAAGAATGTTTATAATAGCAAAAAATTGGAAAAATTAAGTATCATCAAATTGTTCAATAACTTATGAAATGAAAATAGAGTGTACAGGCCTGATGGATTTATATACACTGACATACAGGGTGAGGCAAAAATTAGGTTTATAGAAGTTTGTATGGAAAATCTTTATAATAAAAGCCTAAGTTACCATTACAGCGGAATGACCCAAACGACTGATCGCTATGATGTGCACAGACCACCAGGGGGCAGGCGCTCAATGCAGGAGCATCCCCCTGGTGGTCAGTGCGCTCCCACAAGGGGAGCACCACTCAGCCAGAAGTTGGGCTCACGGCTGGCGAGTGCAGAGGTGGTGGCGGGAGCCTCTCCTGCCTTCGCAGCAGCGCTAAGGAGCAGTGAGCCAAGCGGTAAGGGGCAAGTGGTCCCAGATTGCAAGAGGGTGCAGGCCAGGCTGAGGGACTCCCCCTCCAATGCATGAATTTTGTGCACCAAGCCTCTAGTAATACAATAATTAACACAATAATAATACAAGAATAAAGTGTTTCGCATACTCACAACTGTAAGCCTACTTTTACCCCATCCTGCATATGTCCATATTTTATTACTGAGTGGAGGGAAAATAAATTGTGGCATAATATATATCAAACAATTCTTTAGAGTTTAAATATATAGTAGAGGCCTGGTGCACAAAAATTTGTGCACTCAGGGGGGTCCCTCAGCCTGGCCTGTGCCCTCTCGCAGTCTGGGACCCCTTGGGGGGGGGTGACCACCTGCTGGTTTAGGCCTGCTCCCTGGGGAATTGGGCCTAAGCTGGCAGTCAGACATCACTCTGGCAGCCCAGGAGCCTTCGGGGGATGTCCACTTGCCAGCGGGGAGCAGGCCTAAGCTGCAGTCGGACATCCTTAGCGCTGCTGAGGAGGCAGGAGAGGCTCCTACCACCACCGCTGTACTGGCAGCCGTCAGCCTGGCTTGTGGCTGAGCAGAGCTCCCCCTGTGGGAGCGCACTGACTACCAGGGGACAGCTCCTGCATTGAGTGTCTGCCCCCTGGTGGTCAGTGTGTGTCATAGTGACCAGTCATTCCCAGTGTTTCTGCTGTTAGGGTCAGTTTGCATATTACCCTTTTATTATATAGGATAGAGGCCTGGTGCACGGGTGGGGGTCGGCTGGTTTGTCCTAAAGGGTGTCCTGGATCAGGATGGGGGTCCCGCTGGGGTGCCTGGCCAGCCTGGGTGAGGAGCTGATGGGTGTTTGCAGGCTGGTCACACCCCCTTCAGGGTGGGGGTCCCCACTGGGGTGCCTGGCCAGCCTGGGTGAGGGGCTGATGGCTGTTGGCAAGCTGGTCAAGCCCCCCCCAGTGGGGACCCTCACCCCATGGAGGTTTGGCCAGCCTGGGTGAGGGGCTGATGACTGTTTTCAGGCTGGCCACACCCCCTTTAGGGTGAAGGTACAGTCAATTTGCATGTTTGTCTTTTATTAGTGTAGATGATTATATATATATTTAGAAGGGATCATGAAAGATACACTGAAATAGGGATTAGGAAACTATGGCCTCCAGCCCAAATCATGTTTGTTTGTTTTTTAAATATATTTCTATTGATTTCAGAGAGGAAGGGAGAGGGAGAGAGAGATAGAAATATCAATGATTAGAAAGTATCATTGATCAGCTGCCTCTTGCTTGCACACACACACACACACACACACACACATCACCACTGGGGATCAAGCCCGCAACCTGGGCATGTGCCCTTGACCAGAATCGAGCCTGGGACCCTTCAGTCCACAGGCCAACACTCTATCCACTGAGCCAAACTAGCTAGTGCCTGTTTGTTTTTTTTAAACAAAGTGCCATCAGAACACTCTCATGCCTATCCATTTTTTACTTATCTTCTACAGTTACTTTAAAAATTTTTAGTATTTATTTATTTTTAATCCTCACCCAAGGATATTTTTTCCCATTGATTTTTTAAAAAATATGTTTTTATTGATTCCAGACAGGAAGGGAAAGGGAGAGAGAGAGAAACATCAATGATGAGAGAGACTCATTGATCGGCTGCCTCCTGCACAGCCCCTACTGAGGATTGAGCCCACAACACCAGCTTGTGCCCTGACCTGGAATCAAACTGTGACCTCTTGGTTCACAGGTCGATGCTCAACCACTGAGCCACGCTGGCCAGTCATCCCAATGATTTTTAGAGAGAGTGGAAGGGAGGGAGGAGGGGGAGAGAGAGAGAGAAAGAGAGAGGGAAACATTGACATGAAAGAGACACATTGATTGGTTGCCTCTCACACACACCCCGACCTGGAGCTGGGGATCAAACCTGCAACCAAGGTACATGCCCTTGACTAGGAATCGAACCAGCAACCCTTCAGGCTGCAGGCCGACGCTCGAACCACATTAGCCAGTGCCTATGGCTACTTTTGGGCTACAATAATAGCAAAGTTGAGTAGTGGATTTTTGTTAATTCTCACCCAAGGATATTTTAGAGAGTGCAGGGAGGGAGGGAGGGAGGAAAGGAGGAAGGGAGAGAAGGAAGAGAAGGAATTAGAGAGAGATCGAGAGAGAGAGAGAGAGAGAGAGAGAGAGAGAGATCGGTTGCCTCCCACACTTACCCTGACTGGGGCCAAGGATCAAACCTGCAACCCTTCGGTGCACAAGCTGATGCTCTAACCATTTAGCAACACTCGCCAGGGCAAAGTTGACTAGTTTTGACAGAAACTGTTGGGCAGCAAAGCCAAAAACATTTACTCTCTAAACCTTGAAGAAAAAGTGTGCCTATCCTTGTACTAAAGTATGAATTGTTTTTAAGGCAACTTATCTTTTATGCCTTATACATGTATATCATTTTGAATAAAAAATACTATTTTTATAAATTTAAACACATCTCTCTTTTTTTAAAGGGCAGTGCTATTATTATTCAACAGTCTCTTTAAAAAACAATAATAACCAGAATGTATACGCAGCAGACCTAGGAAGGGCCTTAGAAAGGATTGATTTAGAGAGATTGGAACTCAGGAGAGAGAAATTAATATGAACGTTACCTAAAAGTCTCTATGGGTTATCCTGTGGACAATGAATTGTAGCTCAACCCAAGGCAGATCTTTTCACAGAGCTTTCAAAACATGAACATGGAGTTCCCCATTCCTGGAAAGGATATGCCTGCAGAGACTCGTTCACAGCCCAAGTCCCACCCAGCAAAGCCCCATCAGAAACGATGTAGGATGCGAGGAGACAGCCCATCATGAGGCACATGAAGGAACAAGCTGAAGGGAGAACACTGTCAAGGACTATGTGGTTCTGTGCATGGGCATACATATGAGGCTTGGAAACAGATCAAAATAAAGAATGCTTGGAATTAGGAGGAAACCGTGGGAAAGTGATCGCCATATGGGATGATTTGTTCATAACTCACCCCTCTAGTTATGATACACCAGATTCTGCCTGCAAGCAACACATGACTGTCTTGATTAAAAACCGTCAGTAACTCTTAGTTTCTCCAAACCAGGTTTCTGGGTCTTAGCACAAATGGCACTGTTTGCCAGCTGATTCCTGGCAGTGGCAGCCTGTGCTAGGCACTGTAAGGCGCTTGCCACCATCCCTGACTTCCAAAGCCTATAGCATCCCCTCCACTGTGACTCTAGAAATGTACCCAGACACTGCTAAATGCGTGCCCTGGGGGCAAAATTGCCCCCAATCCAGAAGCACAGCTGTGAACTTTCGCTGGCAAACTTTTGCTGCAAGCACTGCAGGCTGCACTGTTAAGTCTCTGTTGTAATTATTCAACTCTGCCATTGTAGTGCAAAAGCGTAAACCACTTATAAATAAACTTGAAGCCCGGTGCACGAAATTCGTGCATGGGTAAGGTCCCTAGGCCTGGCCAGTGATCAGGGCCAATCAGGGCCTTCCTGCTGCTGGCCGGGGCCTTCCTTCATTCCATGCCGTCCCCTGGTGGTCATCCCATGTCATAGCAGGCTATAGAACTCCCTCCTGGTCTCCCAGTTGAACTCCCGTGGGGACAATTTGCTCATTAGGCTTTTATGTATATAGATGAATACAGCTATTGCAATAAAATATGTATGGATATTGAAATTTTAATTTCATATAGTTTAATCTGTCTTAAAATATTATTTAAAAATTTAAAAGCATTAAAATATAAAAACCATTTAAGCACCCAGTACAGTCAATTTGGCCTTGCACCCTAATTTCCTCACCTCTGATCTCAGCTACTATCAACCCCACAGCCTGGTCCTCAGGGCCTTCCAGTGTCACTTTACTTCTGCCTGAAGAGAGGTCTGAGGTCAACAGCCATGCCAAGTAGCTCAGACACGTTGGGACTAAATTTTATTCATTACGTGATTTAGATGTGACTCCAAATAGCCACTCCTTGACTGAACAGCAAAGCCGCAGCCCTATCCAAATATATCTACCCATTACCCCCAGCCCATTCACCCTGGGTGATCTCTTCCACCGCCTGACTGTAAGCCCATCCCCGAGATGCTTTCTGCATAGAAAAGTTTGTATTGCCCGGCTGGGGAGGCTTAGTGGTCAAGCGTCAACCTATGAACTGGGAGGTTACGGTTCCATTCCTGGTCAGGGCACGTGCCTGGGTTAGTGGGCACGATCCCTGGTGTGGGGCGTGCAGGAGGCAGTCAATCAATGATTCTCACTCATCATTGATGTTTCTACCTCGCCCTCTCCCTTCCTCTCTGAAATCAATTTTAAAAATTTTTAAAAAGTTTGTATTTTCTACAGTTTTATATAAAGGGAATCATGTATGTTTCCTCTTATGTAAGACTTCTTTTATTCAATGTAATTATTTTGAGATCCACCCAATATTATTGCTAAGTAGTCCTTCACTGTATGGATATATTAGTTTGTTTTTCCATGAACATGCTGGTGGACATTTAGATAGCAATACTAATATAGCTGCTCTGCACATTTACACCCATGTCTCAATTGGTTGCCTCCTGCATGTGCCCTGACCCGACCAGGGCCCAGGCCAGGGAGGAGCCTGCAACTGGGTGCATATAACTTTTTGAATTAGTATTTTGGGTTTCTTCAAATATCTGAGAGTGGAAATGCTGGGTAATAAGATGGTTCTATTTTTATTTTTTTTAAATTAAATCTTTACTGTTGAAAGTCTGACATATGTCCCCTTTTTTTGCTCATTGACCCTTTCTAGCCTGTCCCCAGGCCCCACCCGAGGACTAAACCAGACTACTGTCTGTGTCCATGGGTTATACATACACGCATAAAAGTTCTTTGGTTGTTCTCTTCCCACCCACCCCGCTCCCCTGCCTTCCTTCTAACACTCTGCAGTCTGTTCTATGCTTCTATGAGACTGGATCAATTCTGTTCATCAATTTATTTGGTTCATTTAATTCCACTTATTTGATACTTATCATGTGATGCTTGTCTTTCCCTGACTGACTTATTTTACTTAGCATGATGCTCTCCAGGTCCCTCCATGCTGTCTCAAAGAGTAAGAAATCCTGCCTTTTTACAGCTGCATAGTATTCCATGGTGTAAATGTACCACAGCATTTTATCAGTTCATCTACTGATGGGCACTTGGGCTGTTTGCAGATCTTAGCTATTGTAAATTGTGCTGCTATGAACATAGGGATCATACATTCGTTATAATTGGTGCTTCAGGTTTCTTAGGATATATTTCTAGAAGTGGGATCACTGGGTTAAATGGCAGTTCCATTTTTAATTTTTTGAGGAAATGACATACTGTTTTCCATAATGGCTGCACCAGTCTGCATTCCCACCAGCAGTGAACTAGGATGCCCTTTTCTCCACATACTTGCCAGCACTTGTCATTTGTTGATTTGTTGATGGTAGCCATTCTAACAGATGGGAGGTGATACCTCATTGTCGTTTTAATTTGCATCTCTCTGAGGATCAGTGACTTTGAACATTTTTCATATGTCTCTTGGCCTTCAGTATGTCCCTTTTGGAGAAGTGTCTATTTAGGTTCTTTGCCCATTTTTTAATTAGATTGTTTGTCTTCCTATTGCTAAGTTGTATGAGTTTAGGATATTAACTGTTTATCAGATGTATCATTGCCAAATAAGTTCTCCCATACAGTGGGCTCCTTTTTTGTTTTGTTCATAGTTTCTTTTGCTCTGCAGAAGCCTTTTATTTTGATGTAGTCTCATTTGTTTTTATCATTAGTTTTCTTTGCCTCTAGAGATGTATCTGTAAACATATTGTTACAAGAGCTGAGATTTTGTGGCCAATGGTTTCTTCTAGAATTTTTATGGTTTTCACATCTTACATTTTGTTCATTTTAGTTTATTCTTGTGTATGGTGTAAGTTGGTGGTTTAATTATATATCTTTGCATGTATCTGTCCAATTTTCCCAACGCCATTTATAGAAGAGACTGTCCTGACTCCATTATATGTGTTTGCCAACTTTGTCAAATATTAACTGAGCATAGTATCTTGGGTTGATTTCTGGGGTCTCTTTTCTGTTCCATTGATCTATATGTCTGTTCTTGTGCCAGTACCAAGCTGGTTTAATTACAGTGGCTTTGTAGTATAGCTTGATATCTGGTATTATGATCCCTCCAACTTTGTTCTTCTTTTTTAAGATTGCTGAGGCTATTTGGGGTCTTTTGTGGTTCCATATAAATTTTTGGAGTATTTGTTCTAGATCTATGAACTATGCCATTGGTATTTTAATAGGGATTGCATTGAATCTGTAGATTACTTTGTGTAATATGGACATTTTAATGATGTTGATTCTACCAATCCATGAACATGGTATATTCTTCAACTTGTTTATATCTTGCCCTATCTCTTTTTTCAATGTCCTGTAGTTTTCTGATTATCAGTCCTTTACCACCTTGGTTAAGGTTATTCCTAAGTATCTTAATTTTTTTGTTGCAATGGTAAATGAGATTGTTTGTTTAGTATATCTTCCTGAGAATTCACTATTGGTGTAAAAATGCCATAGAATTCTGGGTGTTAATTTTGTATCTTGCTACATTGCCAAATTCCTTTATTAAATCTAGTAGTTATTTGGTGGAGTCTTCAGGGTTTTCTATGTATAATATCATGTCACCTGTGAATAATGAAAGTTTTACTTCCTCCTTTACAATTTGAATGTCTTTTATCTCTTCTTCTTGTCTGATCGCTGTGGCTAGAACTTCCAGTACTATGTTGAATAAGAGTGGCAAAAGCAGACATCCCTGTCTTGTTCCTGTTCTTAGGGGAAAAGGTTTTAGATTTGGCCCATTGAGGATGATGTTCGCTATAGGTTTGTCACATGTCCTTTACTAGAGGCCCAGTGCACAAATTTGTGCACAGGAGAGGTCCCTTGACCTGGCCAGCGATCAGGGCAGCTGGCTGGGGGAAGGGTCCGTAAGAGGTTGGCTATGGGAGCGCACTGACCACCAGCAGACAGCTCCTGCGTTGACCGTCTGCCCCCTGGTGGTCAGTGCATGTCATAGTGACCAGTCGTTTGGTTGACCAGTTGTACAGTCGCTTAGGCTTTTATATATATACTAGGGGCCCAGTGCACAAAGATTTGTGCATGGGGTGGGGGTTAGTGGGGGGGGGGGGGGGGGGGTCTTTCAGTCCGACCTGCACCCTCTCTAATCTGGGAGCCCTCAGGGGAGCCCTCTCCAATCGGGAGTTTCTGTCTTTGCAATCATATGAGCGAATTCTCTGAGACCCCCAACTCAGTTTGGTTTGTTACTCACAGAATGATAGCGGCATTTTTTTTTTTCTTCATTAGTGGAGATTTCCTGGAAGTTTTAGGATATTTTCACTTTAATTTTTCCTAGACGCTCTGATTTTACTTATGTCTCTCACCCTTGCTTTCACTCCATTCCCCACCGCAACAGTAACTTGCTCCAGGATCACTTTGCTCTAGTGTCTAGGAGATCTGTCTGCCACCAGAACTATGATTCCCAGCATTCTTGGTGCTTCCCGTGCTCTGGGCTTCCGCTTCCAGTCCTGGGGCTGCCAGCAGAACTACTAGTCCCAGAATTCCTGGTGCTCCCTGTGCTGGGAGCGACCGAGGGATCCATGGCCCCCCAAGCCTCCAACTCTCCCGCTCTGCTCTCCAACCAGTGACCAAGGGAGCCACGTCCCCCCAAGAGAGCAACCGAGGGAGCGACATCCCCGCCAAGCTGCCAGCTCTCCCAGTTCTGCTCTCTGCCAGGCATCTGTGTATGCAAATTAACCCACCATCTTTGTCAGGTTAATTCGCATATTCACTCCTGATTGGCTGGTGAGTGTAGCAAAGGGATGATCAATTTACATGTTTCTCTTTTATTATATAGGATAACTAGAGGCACGGTGCATGAAATTTGTGCATGGGGGAGTGTACCTCAGGCCAGCCTGCACCCTGTCCAATCTGGGACCCCACGGGGGATGTCTGACTGCAGGTTTAGGCCCATTTCCTGTGGGATTGGGCCTAAACCTGCAGTCAGACATCCCTCTCACAATCTGGGACTGCTGGCTTCCAACTGCTCACCTGCCTGCCTGCCTGATCAGCCCCTAACTGCTTCTGCCTGCCAGCCTGATCACCCCCTAAGCCTGATTGATGCCTAACTGCTTCCCTGCTGGCCTGGTCACCCCCAACTGCCCTCCCCTGCCGGCCATCTTGTGGCTGTGGGCGCCACCATCTTTGAGGGCAGGACAGTCAATTAGCATATTCCCTCCTTATTGGCTGTGGGCTCTGCCACCTTTGTGATGGTGTGAGGGTCAATTAGCATATTCCAGCTTTATTAGAGAGGATGTTGAGATATGATCCCTCTATTCCCGCTTTGCTGAGAGTTTTTATCAAAAATGTGTGTTGGATTTTATTGAATGTTTTTTCTAAATCTAATGATATGATTATGTGATTTTTTGTCTTTCAATTTGTTTATGTGATGTATCACATTTATTGATTTGCAAATATGGTACCAGCCTCGCAACCCTGGAATAAATCCCATTTGGTCATGGTGTACGTCAGTGGTTCTCAACTTTCTGGCCCTTTCAATACAGTTCCTCATGTTGTGACCCAACCATAAAATTATTTTCGTTGCTACTTCATAACTGTAATGTTGCTACTGTTATGAATCATAATGTAAATATCTGATATGCAGGATGGTCTTAGGCGACCCCTGTGAAAGGGTCGTTCAACCACCAAAGGGGTTGTGACCCACAGGTTGAGAACCACTGGTGTATGGTCTTTTTAATATATTGCTGAATCCAATTTGCTAATATTTTATTGAGGATTTTAGTATCTATGTTCATCAGGAATATTGGACTGTAATTCTCTTTCTTTGTAGTGTCTTTATCTGGTTTTGGAATTAGGATAATTCTGGCCTCATAAAAAGAGTTTGGAAGTGTTCCTTCCTCTTGGATTTTCTGAAATGGTTTGAGGAGGATGGGTGTTAGTTCTTTGAATATTAGGTGAAACTCCCCTGTGAAGTCATCCAGACTCAGGCTTTTGTTTACTTGGAGTTTTTTGATTACTGCTTCTATTTCATCAGTTGTTATTGGCATATTCAGGTTTTCTGATTCTTCCTGATTCAGTTTTAGGCCATATTTTTGTAGGAATTTGTCCATTTCATCCACATTGTCCAGTTTGTTGGCATATAGTTGTTCACATTATTTTCTTACAATCCTTTGAATTTCTGTGGTGTCAGTTGTTACTTCAATGCTTTCATTTCTGACTTTACTTATTTGGTTCCTCTCCCTCGGTTTCTTCATGAGTCTGGCTAATGGTTCATCAATCTTTTTTAACTTTTCAAAAAGCCAACTCTTGGTTTTATTGATCTTTTGTATTGTTTTTTTTAGCATCTGTGTCATTTATTTGTGCTCTAATCTTTAGTATTTCCTTCTTTCCACTTACTCTGGGCTTTACTTGTTGTTCTCTAATTTTTTAAGTTGTAGCGTAAAATAGTTTATTATTAATTTTTCTTGTGTGTGTGTGTGTGTGTGTGTGTTTTGAGGTAGGCCTGTAGTGCTAAGAAACTCCCTCTCAGAACTGACTTTTTGTTCAGAACTGGGGTTGTTGTGTGTTCATTTTCATTTGTTTCCAGGAAGTTTTTTATTTCTTTCTTGATCTCCTTGGGAACACATTTATTGTTTAATAACATGCTATTAGCCTCCATATGTTTGAATGTTTTTGGGTGTTTTTACTGTGGTTGGTTTCTAACTTGATTCTACTGTGGTCTGAGAAGATACTTGATATGAGTTCAATCTTCTTGAACTTGTAGAGACTTGTTTTGTGTCCTAACATGTGGTCTATCTTTGTGAATGACCCATGTGCACTTGAGAAGAATGTGTATTCTGCAGCTTTGGGGTGACATGTTCTATAAATGTCAGTTAAATCGTCTGATCCAGTGTGTCATGTAGAGTCACTGTGTTCTTGTTAATTTTTTGTCTGGAAAATCTATCCAGTGAAGTCAGCAGGGTGTTAAAATCCCCTACTATGATAGTATTGCTGTCAATCTCTTCTTTAAAGTCCTCTAAAAATTATCCTATATAATAAAAGCCTTATGTGCAAATTGACTGAACGGTGGAACAACCGGTGGCTATGACATGCACTGAACACCAGGGGGTAGATGGTCAACGCAGGAGCTGCCCCCAGCCTGCAAGCTCCAAGCCAGCCAAGGTGGGTGCCAGCAGAGGCCCCCCGATCACCCCACCAGTCACCCCACAGATCAGCCCTAATCACCAGCCAGGCCTAGGGACCCTACCTGTGCATGAATTTTGTGCACCAGGCCTCTAGTTTTATATATTTAGATGCTCCTTTATTGAGTGCATATATGTTTACCAGGGTTATATCCTCTTGTTGGATCGATCCTTTTAGGATTATGTAGTGACTTTTGTTGTCTCTCGTGATGGCCATTCCCCCAGGTCAAAATCACCTGGATGGCACAGGTCTGTTGGAGAAAGATGTTTTCCGTAGCATGAGGGAATGACTCAGCAAAGGAAACTGGAGTGGCTGCCCTCCGAACACCAACACCAGCGCCCCCAACCCTGGGCTCTCCTGACAAGGCTCCAGTCCACTCTGTCCTCCCTCTACTGGAGTCCAAAATGAGTGGCTGCACTCAAAATTTTGTGTTGGCCCTTTAAGAGGGTGCCTGCCTTTCCAGCAGTCTCTCACTGGCAGACAGCAATCCTGCTGCTTTTCACAGCCAGGTGTTAGGTGGGCACCTTTCTCTGTTTGGTGCTCTGGGCTGGCCTTTAGACCTCAGGGTTCTCAGTGG